>NC_064631.1:10805206-11108237 GCF_023864275.1 Schistocerca cancellata | reverse complement strand
GCCACGCTCGGGACGTCCTGTCACAGCCACTGCTGCAGACGTCCTGAATCGTGCGGATGCCATAATTCGTGAATTAATTCAAGACCGTTTCCGAAGGGGTTTTCTTATATCGGACAATAATCCAGCTGAAATCTTGCCTCAACACGATAATGCTCGCCCACACACAAATCTCAGAAACCGGGAACACATCGCCAGATTCAATTGGACATCACTGCCTCATCCACCCTGGCACCGTCGGACTTCCTTCTCTTTGGGCCGCTTAAAGATTCTCTATGAGGAATGCTGTTTGAAGATGACGAGACTGTCAGTCATGCAGTTAAAGAGTGGCTACGCCTACAGGAACAAGAGCTTTTACTAGCAGGGAATACATGCTCTTCCACAACGTTGGTGTACGGCCATAGAATGTGACGGAGCCTATGTAGAAAAACAGGACATGGACGAGAGAAATTCTGACTCAATAATAAATATGTTCTGAGAAAAAAAGTGGGACATTAATTATTAAACGAACCTCGTATATTCATATTATGGGTGTAATTTCCCATCCATTATGGGTTTAGAGTCAGTAGTGTGACAGGTGTACCTTGAGGGTAAAATTTATTTCGAGCAGGATCAGCCCCCCGTACAAGTGTTAACTGTAATGCAGTGGTTGTTACGTCCTTTTGCCAAGTGGCATGACGCAGTACTGAAATAGGCACATTACAGTAACAACTATTGTTTATTAATATGAACTTCTGAGAACCAATGCCCACGTACCTTATAACAGAAATGGCGATCCTTGACAATACATAATAGATGCACACGTACACTAGGATAATAGTCCATAAATGTAGTGGCAAAGAGCATGGAGGATAAAGAATGACGAGACTGGGAGCTCATAGGCATTCAGCTGATGAGCAGAAAGGTGCCACAATAACACTCCATGAGGCATTGCGCTCCTGGTCAGTATTCACTGCAGATCCTGTGAATTGGGGCCTTCAGGAATGGCAGACGGAAGTGCAGCATCGTAAGGAGCTCACGGAGAGGGCGAGATAACACCTTGCCATTTAGAATCAGCGCCAGGCATTGGGTCCTTATCGGAGACTCGTAGCTGTTGTCGGTCGGTTCGAAGTCTGGAGCGTTACTCGCCTTGGAGAGATACAAGAAGGCATCCTTCTTTGGGTAAGGACAGTAAATCCATACTGAGCTTACTGTAGTATTAATTATAGAGCTTAGTCAACTGCGGGCGTGAGGTGTGGTACATGGTTCGGCTTCTACTGTGTTTGGTGTCACCTTGGGTACATGTCTTATATGAGTTTATTTCAACGTCAGAGGGCGCCGCCTACCAATTAAATAGTTCTTTGGCCGGTGTAATGGTCACAGTCATCGTTCATCCTCCTGAGCTGGTGTATAAGTGGGTTCTGGGAAATTCGGGATTTGGTGTTGAGTCGTGTTGCAGCACGTTTGCATCTCTCAAGGACGTAGGGATCTCCAACCACATATTGTGTGTGGGAACATCGCAGGTGACACGGAACATTCGGAATAGGATTTTTTTGGAGAGCCTGTAGCCACTTGATGCGGTTAGGAGCATCATTTCCTGTAGTGTAGTTGATGATGGGCTGAATACTCAGCCACTAGATTTAGAGACCAGAATTGACTGACAGGGAATACCTCTCATTGAACGTGGATACAATGGGACATATCTCTGTGTTGTGTGCTTATGTACATGCATAATGTGCTCCTTCCACGTGAGCTTGTGATCTAAGCCCATTCTGCAAGCTGGCGGCAAGCATCTTGTAGTTGGCATTGCACAGTAATCAGCCACCTGCTACCCATGAGGAGTGGTGTGTCATCGGCATAAACAGCGTTGATGACGCTGAGCGACTTCAGGAGGTCTGCTGTAAAAGCTGTACACAGCACTGAACATAAAACGGAGCCCTCCGCCACTCTGGTCTTCCTGTCCTGTTCAGCAGACATCCCCTCACCTGCAAGATCAATATAGGGGCAGTGTTTAGGACAGTTGCAGATGAGTTTGAAAATCACTGACGAAAGGCCCTTTACAAACAGCAACCACAGTGCCAGTCGCTGTCATACGCCTTTTATACTTCCAAAAATATGGCTCCACTATCTTCTTTATTGTTAAAAGTTAAGGTATCGTAGGCATCAACGTATAACAGCTGCGGAGTGATCGAGTGCTGCTGGTGGATGCCAAATTTCTCATTAGGTGATAGGACTATGGCATCTTGCTCCACACACGAACTGAGTCTTGCAAGGTAGATACATTCGAAAACCATAGTGATCATCATCAAAAGGAGAATTATTGGCATATAACTGGTAGTGTCCATCCTGTTTTTCCAAGGCTTCAGACTGGCCACCATAACTGCATGTTTCCAGGCTCGAGGATAATGCTTCTGCGTGAGGAAGACGTTGAACCACCTCATGACATGGGTAATCACCACAACTGGCAGTGTTTTGAGATATCGGCCTGCCAACACTGGTTGAGACGTTCTGCTAACACAGGTTTCAGTTGTCCACGCAGGAGTCCGATCCGCCTCTTGGTGACTGGGTATATGGTTAGGTGCCACTCACTGTTGTGCTCATGGATCATATGCAATGTCCCTAGAAACAGCAGGAGCGGAGCGCGCCCCATAGAAACGTGAGTCTGTGTTACTGAGTACTTTCTTGGAAGATTTGTGCGGCATGATCGACAATGGCATGGGTACTCTTGAGGCAATTTGCAACACTCTGTTGACATTCGTGCCAGTCAGTCTTCCTCATATTAAGGCAGAGTCATTAGCTCAGTGGCTAGGCAGAAGGCTGATGATAGGAGGGCGAAGCTTATGTGTTCTCTGCAGCAGGAAACATGCTGAGTCCATTAGCGATCTCAATGTCCCTGACATTCAGGACGACTCTAGAGTGTCTGTATGTAGCGAACTCTGCTGGTCTGGAGACTTGCTCCTGAACTCTTTCCACAGTGTGGAGGAGCCAGTGGCAAGATATTAGTGACACTCCAGTTCCACACTCAGTTCTTTAGATTGTCGTCGTCAGCCATAAATAATTTTCCTTGTATCTGCATCAACACCATGGCATCTTCCACGTTAGTATATCCCTGCCCGGCCGATAGACCACTACAAAGGTGACCAACTTTTGGGATGTTTCCGCCGCCACAGCAGCAGCTTCGATGTTGGTGGACTACAGAGTGGGGACTCGTTAATGGCGAATCGAATTCTTGATATACATAACCATAATAACTGCAGTTGCCAGGCCGGCCGGGGTGGCCGAGCGGTTCCAGGCGCTGCAGTCTGGAACCGGGGGACTGCTACGGTCGCAGGTTCGAATCCTGCCTCGGGCATGGATGTGTGTGATGTCCGTAGGTTAGTTAGGTTTAAGTAGTTCTAAGTTCTAGGGGACTGATGACCTCAGAAGTTAAGTCCCGTAGTGCTCAGAACCATTTGAACCATTTTTTCCAGTTGCCAACCTATCAGTGCGATAAGACACAGAGTTTGGGACATTCGCGTGAAGCACCAACATGGGGTGGGTTTCACTGACTATAAAATGTCTATGCTTTTCTCTTGGGGAAAGTGTTTAAATTCTTGTAGAGACAGAGAAATTCCATTTGCATTCAACATCGTGGCCTCATGTTCATGATATCTTCTAGGCCGATACATTAGTAGACGTTGTTAGTACTCCTGAAGGCTGCAGCGACTATGACAGTCACAGCATGCAGACAGTTCGTTGACGATGCTAAGTGTTTCCGTGACTGTGTGGAGTAAGGCCGTGACGTCAGGGCTAGCTGGCTGCTACTTGAAGGGCACCGGCGCCAGGCGACGGCGGGTCTGCAGCCCTGGCCTCGCCAGTCGCCAGCAATGTTAACCAGCACTGGAGAGACTGCATGCAGTGTTGCGGATGCCAGGGCAAAGAAAATGTAGTAGGTACTTGCGAAGCGCATTGTGTGAAAAAAATTGTACACTCTAGCAGCTTCTCATTATGACCAGAGAAAGTTTTACCGTGATGGTTTGAATTCAGCAACATCCCTCAACATTTGAATAATCACATAGTCTCCCCTCACTCCCCCCTTTCCCAGAAATAGAAAAAGCAGGACTGAAATTATGTAGGGGCCTCAGAAAGTAAGTTCCACGTGTCGTCTCACGCTAACATCATTGTGCAACAAAAGTGGCGTATTGTCAGTAGAGTGTTACAGATACCCTGCACACACAATTCTGACGCGGGGCACACAAAAGATGCATTTTATTATTATTATTATTATTATTTTCGCATCCAGGATAGTGCAATAAAACTGCTTACAAAATCAAACATATCTACAATATGGACATAGGTTTTTATAGAAGTCAAATTGGTTTTGAGGCCCAGACATTAGCAGTATTGATTGCTGAAACATTTGCTGCGCCCAGGTCATCAAGTGTGCAGGATTCAGGCAACTTCGGGCAGGTGCATCATCTTGAGATTCACAGGCTGCATCTCCGGAAATGTATCCCCATCGTTTCAATTTTTGTTCGCACTGCGTCTGTTCAGAGTGTTCCACGTCTGATAGGGTACTTGGAAACCAGCAGCAGGCTCTTCCTTTAGGTTCTGGCTATTATTTTCATTTATTTTGTCCCGCCACAGCTGAATTCGGGCGAGTGGAAGGTGAAGATGTAATTGCTTCAGTTGTTTGCAGGAAATTCTTTTGGACTTCAACCTTGAATACGGTGCTTCACTTCGAAACAGGGGTGCCTGGGATGGTTTTCCTGTTTTTTCTTTTCAACTTCTGCGCTGTTCTTCGTCTTATATCCGGGGGCGCGGTGCCTGCCAGCTGGTAGATTCTGTCGACTGGAGTTGGTCGTTGGCAACCTGTTACGGTGGGGCCTGTCTCGTTATCAACATTCTTGGTAAGTGGAGAGCTCTGCCAGGCGGGTGCTGCATATTCAGTTGTGGAGAAACATAAAGCTAGGGCAGACGTGCGTAGAACATTTGGTTGAGCTTTCCATGAACTATCAGTGAGCTATAAAAGATGCATCACAGTGCAAAAAAGAAACTGGGTGGCCAATGGATATACACTCTAAAGCTGGAGAATGCAGGGCAGTAATATTCCTGAGTACAAAACGTCTTAATACACACAGACTCACTGTTAAATTAGTGCAGTATGTGAAGAAAATTCAGTGTAGCGTCCTGCTGTACATAAACAGTGCCTACAATTCCACCAAGGCAGCACACCTACAGGTGATGCTGACCTAGAGAGAAAGACTGACTTCGACCTCAGACGGCCTATGTCAGTACAGTATTGATTCACAGCAATCGTGAGTGAAGGATGAGTTCTCGAATGGTCCTGTTACTCTTGTCAAGAAATTTAATGGTTGTTAGAACGTTCTTATTGTTCTTTAAAAAGTCTTGGTAACTCTTCTTCTTTTCTTTCCGCCTTTGCTCCGTCTTAGTGTAGGGTCGGTATTGTTATTAACGGATATTTCACGGTTAGTTTAAGCGATAGGCAAGGCCGCTTCCTGTCGCCACCCCGTTAACTCTTGGGATGGACCACCTGAAGCCACAGCTGTCTGCAAGTAGTGTTACGCATGTGAAAGTTAGCGGAAGTTTTCTAAACGTTTCTGAATAGTGTGGCTGATGCTGGCTTCGGATACGAACTCGGTATTTGCGTAGTGGGATGTTTGAAACCTGATCCAAAATTGGTGCTTTTATCGCTCACCGCTGTCGGGGTGGGCTACAGAGACTTGACCACTAAGTCAAAAATACTGTTATTTACCAGTGTCGCTTAGAAGTTTAATGCTGCATTCTTATTCAGCCTCCCATAATGGTTCACAAATTCAGGCACATAAGACCAAATGCAATATCATATGGGATATATCAGCGTTGCTTTGGTAAACAGTCAACTGTGGCTTCATTTTGCAAAATAATATAATTCCTAATTCTATCTCAGAAAGCTCGCTTAGGGTCTACAGCTGTTTCTTAACTTGCAACGGATAACTCAGCTCTATTCTGTTTGCATGCGTACCGATATGAAGTATGGAACTGCATGACCCTGAACTAAATCATTACGCTGCTGTTTGTCTTATCTTGCTTCAGGCTGCTCTTACCGGCGAAACTTTAGTTACCTTTTCAAAAATGTAGCACACTGTCGACATTGTATGACAGCGAAAATGTAAGCAGATTTAGTTTTCATTCAACAGTGACGATTAGCATCAGTGAAACGTTGTAAATTCAAAAAAGGGGAATTTTGAAATTATACTAAAGTCCTCTTAATGAGGTAGAAGTGAATTGACTAACACGAACTGTGGTCTTCCCTTACTATTGTCATATCTCACAAAGATTTCTTTCACGCAAAATATTTAAATTATGCAAAATTTGTTCTTTTCATTCCAAATGAAATACTCTGAACTAACAGTGGTGGGAGAGAGATATTAGAATATTGAAAACATGACTGGTAATTTACCCTGGATACTAACACTTACATTCTGTTGCACACGGTTAAATCTTTACAGAACAACAGTTACTTGCCTAGAAGTTCCAGCAAATACACTGAACTGACAAAAGTTATGGGATAGTGATACGCAAATATGGAGATGACGTCAGTACACAAGATATAAAAGGGCACTGCACTGGCAGAGGTTTCATTTGTACTGAGGTGTTTCATCGTGATTGTGACTGCGCAATGTGGCCGGCCGGTGTGGCCGAGCGGTTCTAGGCGCTTCAGTCTGGAACCGCGCGACCGCTACGGTCGCAGGTTCGAATACTGCCTCGGGCATGAATGTGTGTAATGTCCTTGGATTAGTTGGTTTAAGTAGTTCTAAGTTCTAGGGGACTGATGACCTCAGATGTTAAGTCCCATAGTGCTCAGAGCCATATTTTTTTCTTTTTTTTCTTTTTTTTGCGCAATGTAAATTAACTGGCTTCGAACGCGGAATGGTAGTTGGAGCTAGACACATGGGTGATTCCATTTCGGAAGCCGTTAGGGAAGGCAATAAGCCGGGATCCACAGTATCAAGAGTGTGCTGATAACACGAAATTACAGGCATTACCTCTAGTCACGGACAACGCAGTCACTGACAGCCTTCACTTAACGATTGAGAGCGGGAGCATTTGCGTAGAGTTCGCAGGAGAGCTCCTGTAAAGTTTGGAAGGTAGGAGACGAGGTACTGGCGGAAGTAAAGCTGTGAGGACTTGACGTGAGTCGTGCTTGGGTAGCTCAGTTGGTATAGCACTTGCCCGCGATAGGCAAAGGTCCCGAGTTCGAGTCTCGGTCCGGCACACAGTTTTAATCTGCCAGGAAGTTTCAAGATTCTGGACGTTCTGAGATAATGATTTGGCCAGCCAGATCAGTCGACGTGAGTCACACCGAACATTTGTGGAATGTATTAGAGAGGTCAGTTCGTGCACAAAATATTGCACTGGGAACACTTTCACAATTATGGACGGCTATAAAGGGAGCATGGATCAATGTTTCTGCAGGGGACTTCCAACCACTTGCGATATTAGTGGTATAACATGACTTTTGTCATCCCAGTGTAAACTCGATGCAAGTTACGTTTAGTGAAATGAAGCGTCTCTCTGTAAAATCCACTCAAAAATAATCCTTAATCATACATCAGGGAGCATTTCAAATAAAACTCCATTTTCTGTGTGGCACGTCCGCTATACAAGCATCTGCGACGGCACAACGCGCACTCTCTCTTTCTCTTTCTCTCTCTCTCTCTTTGCGATTGACTCGCACTCTACTAATAACACAACCCCTGGTAGCCAAAGGATACCTATCACCTACGTGTTCAGGCAAGAAAAGATACTTCTAGTGGTAAAAATACCAAACACACTCATATTTCTCAGTCATGATTTCAGCTGTTGTCGCCCGTCTATTTGTTAGATCGAGTCGAACTAACCTACGATCTTCTCGCGGAGTAGTCCCAGTGCAACAATCTGTGCCCATGCGTCTTGGCGTACTGTTGACATGATTCCTTCTCGTCACCATCGGTTCTGCCGTCATTCCACTACAGCCAACCGTCTGTGCTAACTGTCGGTGTGATGCTCCCACTTCCCTTATGCCAAAGGTTCGTCCCTTCCCAAATCACAAAAGATGACGGTATGCTGCGGGTGCAAGTGGTGTCTGCATACTGTGTTGGAGCTCCACTTGAAAAGTTCCAATAACGTCAGGCAGACCCAAAGGCCTTCATGGAGCCTACTAGTATCATTCCTCATCCGTAGAAACGACATTTTTTTGTAAGAATGTATTTTTGATCATCGCAGAAGTATGGAAATGCCGGAGCATCAGTTCGGAAACGTTCGGTCAGAATTTTCATGGTGCGAACTTTCTATTCCGTCGGAGAACATAAACCTCAATAACGAGTCTTAGCACTATTCTGTGGAATGCTAGATCGATTCTTTGCAACAAAGTGACTACGGAAAGAGAGTTGTTGCAAAGTAAACCATCAGCATTGGTGCGAACCGAGACGTTGTACGAGCATCAGATACAGTTACGCTTCAAATGAAACGAGTATCTTAGAAAGGAGAGAGTAATTTGAAGAGATGGAGGCGGATCATATGACGACTTCTATTATTTCAAGAAGTTAAGAGAGAAACGGTCGTATGGCTTAGGATCTCACAAAGGATTGTTGGAGCTGAAGAAAAAAGTGTTTCTTCCTACCGTACTAAATGCCTCTACTTATGCGGTGCGAAAGGAATGCATGAACAATACGAGACTGGAATAGAAGAGAGAACCGATAGAGGTACCCAAGGTACCCTCCGCCACACGCCGTCAGGTGGCTTGCGGAGTATGGATGTATATGTAGATGTAGACATCCATCCTAAGACCATCTTTTGAGTGCATGTAACTGGAAAGTCGTGTGTAAACTGTATTGTTATCATTGTAATGTATGAGAACGACAGAATGTAGAGGGAGGAATCTTAGATAGTACCAATGGCTCAACATATCGTTACGATGGAGCGCATGACCACCAGCAGCGTAACATGACAATGCTTGGAATTTAAACGACCTATTTCGGAACTTTACGACACCACGTCTTTTCCGCATGCCGACCAAACACAACATATCTCCTACCAGCTGCTTTCTGATGGCTGCCTTCGAATGATATCCGTTCCTAGACACACACATCAAAAAATGTTTCGCATCACCACGGTTCAGAGAGTTCCGGAAGCTGTACAGAAAATTGGAATAGAGATCAACATAAACATCATTTACGACCTCTTCATTGCTCGAAAAAAACCAAACATTGCATGTTGCACCACCATACAGCGACACCTTCAGAGGTGGTGGTGTAGATTACCCGTACCTCTAATACCTAGGAACACGTCCTCTTGCATTGATGTATGCCTGTATTCGTCGTGGCATACTATCCACAAGTTCATCAAGGCACTGTTGGTCCAGATTGTCCCACTCCTCAACTGTGATTCGGCGTAGATCCCTGAGAGTGGTTGGTGGGTCACGTCGTCCATAAACAGCCCTTTTTGATCCATCCCAGGCATGTTCGATAGGGATTATGTCTGGGAAACATGCTGGCCAATCTAGTCATGCGACGTTGTTGTCATGAAGGAAGTCATACACAAGATTTGCACGAAGGGGGCGCGAACTATCTTCCATGAAGATGAATGAATCGTCAAAATGGTGGATGCACTATCGGCCGGAGGATGGCATTCGCGTATCGTACAGCCGTTACGGCACCTTCCATGATCACCAGCGGCGTATGTCGGCCCCCATAGTGCTACCCCAAAACAGCAAAACAGCAGGGAACCTCCACTTTGCTGCACTCGCTCGACAGTGTGTCTAAGACGTTCAGCCTAACCGGGTTGCCTCCAAACACGCCTCGGACGATTGTTTGGTTTAAGGCATATGCGACACTCATCGGTAAAGAGAACGTGATGCCAATCCTGAGCGGTCCATTCGGCATGTTGATGGGCCCATCTGTACCGCGCTGCATGGTGTCGTGGTTGCAAAGGTGGACCTCACCATGGACGTCTGGAGTGAAGTTGCACACTATGCAGCCTATTGCGCACAGTTTGAGTGGTAACACGACGTCCTGTGGCTGCACGAAAAGCGTATTCAACATGGTGTCGTTGCTGTCAGGGTTCCTCCGAGCCATAATCCGTAGGTAGCGGTCTTCCACTGCAGTAGTAGCCCTTGGGCGGACTGGGCGAGGCATGTCACCGACAGTTCCTGTCTCTCTGTATCTCCTCCATATCCGAACAACATCGCTTTGGTTCACTCTGAGACGCCTGGACACTTCCCTTGTTGAGAGCCCTTCCTGACACAAAGTAACAATGTGGACGCGATAGAACCGCAGTATTGATCGTCTAGGCATGGTTGAACTACAGACAACACGAGCCGTGTACTTCCCTCCTGGTGGAATGACTGGACTTGATCAGCTGTCGGATCCCCTCCGTGTAACAGGCGCTGCTCATGCACGTTTGTTTACATCTTTGGGCGAGTTTAGTGACATCTCTGAACTGTCAAAGGGGCTGTGCTGTGTCTGTGATACAATCTCCACAGTCAACGTCTATCTTCATGCGTTCTGCGAACTGGGGTAATGCAAAACTTTTTTTTCATGTGTGCATAATAAAATCTGTAGTAACGTACTAAATTCCACACGACGCAGAAAAATATCTAATCTTCCGTTAGCGTTCGAAACCTTCCAAGAACTTATAGTGACCGTGTGCAGGAACCTTCTGCGGTAACAAATCTGAATCGTCTTAGTTTTTATAGTGTACCGATTTACCAACTTCCTCGTACAACAGCAAGCACAATTTCTCGCAGTAATCTCTTTAAGTATATGCCTCTTACGCTTTCGCTATGTGGACACTTAAATCCGAAATGAACGATAAACATGGAACGGAAATGTTACGAGCTAACAGGAATCTAGTATCATCGAGTAATGGATAAGCAAGAAATGCTGAGTCTCCAATGTGGAGAGGTTCAACCGTTAGTATAGCTTGAAGATCCACTGGGTTTCAATATCTCAGCGGTTGGAACGAGAAAACTGCCACCTTCGGCTCCAATGACTTCCCAGCTGAGTTCAACGTGAATATTTACAGTGAGAATATGGCAGCACAACAACGCGGAAATAAGAGGTAAATCAAAGAAGTGCGTCTCTTTGAACAAAATTTAACAGCGAAAAATTTATAGCTTCGCTGGATAAAAGTAATGAAATTTGAGAAAATTGCTATTCGTAATACACACTCTGTTGACACTTCCACACAATACACACACGCAAAAAAAAAAAAAATAAGAACAGAGCTTCAGCCATGTGGTTGAATTAGTAGCATTAACGGGATATGGGAAACATGAGATACTAAGTAAGTACCACGCTGTGCAGGAAGGAACATACACCTTTTCCAAACCCCGTAATTGTCTCCCGTTGCGACGCGTAAGTTTCAAATTTGGCTGGAAGGTGCCTAAAATGTTCCTCTGTAATGGTGCGACAGGGTGGCACCTTGGAGAACTCTGGGGCTCGCGCCATATTCGAAAAGAAGGCCACCGGTCGGAAGTTCGTGTGAGCTGCACGGTGGGTTAATGATGTCACATTGGCACCAAATTCACCACTATTCCGTCCAGTGGCAGTGTGCAAGTGTCACACGATGCGAACGTCGTCACATCCCATCTTGCCCACCCACGCACCTACGTCGAGCACATCAAAAGTGTACATCTCAGAAACTTCGCCACCTATCCAGCTGAGTGGTGCCTCTGGCCGATCTAGGCCTGTGGGCAAGATCACACTGAAGGTGTCGCCACACTAGGGGCCTTTCTCTTCAAGTAAATGCCAGTGGTTGAGCCCTCCGCTATGACGACACTGCCGAAGAAAGCATGAGCGCGTCAGATCGCATTCAAATTACGTCGAATGGTTTTAAACTGGTCCTAGTGGTTCCACCCTGTCCACTAGAGCAAACATTGCGGTCACACTACACTGCAAGTGGGTCAGATCACGTTTTGGGGCGTTGAACACCTACGACGTCCGTTGAGTGGGTGTGAATCGTATGAGGGCTGTCAGCAGTGTTGAGCGTTGTCAACAACCTCCTCCTGTTGCTCAGAGCACTGCGGGGCACTGTATTCAACAGCGACGTGTGTGAGAACCAATGCCCCGAGGAGATGTTGTGGTTTCAGGGACGCCCACACAGTACTTCCTGAGGGCTTCTCGTGTCGGTACTGGGCAGCCGTGTGTCTGAAATGCTTCCTTTGGCCAATTATACGGAAACCGCGTGACGTCAACGCTAGTTGTCCTGGTTCGGACCTTCATCGCAGAGGACTTAAAAGAAGGGGTTAAATGTGGGTAAGAGGGGCTGTGACGACTTTCCCATCGTGTGAGACGTCCACAGTGGCGATGGCAGAATTTTGTGCCAATGTGACATAATTAACCCGCTTTACAACTCACAAAAACCTCTGATCTATGGACTCTCTCTCTCTCCATCACAGAGGAAAGTTGTAGGCACGTCTCACATTGCGACTCATAGGTTTGAAATTTATTTCAAACCTTATGCGTCACAATGGGAAACAATTACGGGGTTTCGAAGAAGTGATACTTTTTTACGATCCAAACACATTACGCCGAAGTGAAGAAATCTTTGAAAATCCGACAAGAAGGCATAGTGGATAATTTACTACTCACCACCTGATAACAGATCAAGTATGACAGATGTTAGGAAGGAAGCCAAAGTATTTCGTTGTAAAAAGCCAACTTAATTCATAAAGGAAGAGGTGATAGCTGATAGCATGCAAAGTTAGAGAAATAATTCTAAAACTGTTTCCTGCTACCTGCGACCTAACAGAAATTGCAGAAGGTCACTACTTCAAAACCGAAGTGCATCTCGTGACACTGGTAGCATACGCTACCCATTGAAGGAGCGTCTTCTACTTCAAGAACTGATCATAGGCATCTGGCAAAAATTTAATCAAAGACTTGATTAAACGCTGAACAGCACTTCTTCTTTTTACTGCTATATGGAGCCCCCATGAAGGCTTTTATGTAGCCCTATCTTATGGATCAATATCAGGAAAACACGAGTAATGCTGGGAAGGCAAAGTACTTTTACCAAACATTGCTCCTCAGCTATCAAAAGAATCAGTAGTGACTTTGTTGAACTGCTGAAAGCTTCCATATTAGTAATTTTATATTTGTGAGTAGCGTCGGTCAACGAAACACATGGAAGCTTTCATACTTTAATGATAATACACTCCTGGAAATGGAAAAAAGAACACATTGACACCGGTGTGTCAGACCCACCATACTTGCTCCGGACACTGCGAGAGGGCTGTACAAGCAATGATCACACGCACGGCACAGCGGACACACCAGGAACCGCGGTGTTGGCCGTCGAATGGCGCTAGCTGCGCAGCATTTGTGCACCGCCGCCGTCAGTGTCAGCCAGTTTGCCGTGGCATACGGAGCTCCATCGCAGTCTTTAACACTGGTAGCATGCCGCGACAGCGTGGACGTGAACCGTATGTGCAGTTGACGGACTTTGAGCGAGGGCGTATAGTGGGCATGCGGGAGGCCGGGTGGACGTACCGCCGAATTGCTCAACACGTGGGACGTGAGGTCCCCACAGTACATCGATGTTGTCGCCAGTGGTCGGCGGAAAGTGCACGTGCCCGTCGACCTGGAACCGGACCGCAGCGACGCACGGATGCACGCCAAGACCGTAGGATCCTACGCAGTGCCGTAGGGGACCGCACCGCCACTTCCCAGCAAATTAGGGACACTGTTGCTCCTGGGGTATCGGCGAGGACCATTCGCAACCGTCTCCATGAAGCTGGGCTACGATCCCGCACACCGTTAGGCCGTCTTCCGCTCGCGCCCCAACATCGTGCTGCCCGCCTCCAGTGGTGTCGCGACAGGCGTGAATGGAGGGACGAATGGAGACGTGTCGTCTTCAGCGATGAGAGTCGCTTCTGCCTTGGTGCCAATGATGGTCGTATGCGTGTTTGGCGCCGTGCAGGTGAGCGCCACAATCAGGACTGCATACGACCGAGGCACACAGGGCCAACACCCGGCATCATGGTGTGGGGAGCGATCTCCTACACTGGCCGTACACCACTGGTGATCGTCGAGGGGACACTGAATAGTGCACGGTACATCCAAACCGTCATCGAACCCATCGTTCTACCATTCCTAGACCGGCAAGGGAACTTGCTGTTCCAACAGGACAATGCACGTCCGCATGTATCCCGTGCCACCCAACGTGCTCTAGAAGGTGTAAGTCAACTACCCTGGCCAGCAAGATCTCCGGATCTGTCCCCCATTGAGCATGTTTGGGACTGGATGAAGCGTCGTCTCACGCGGTCTGCACGTCCAGCACGAACGCTGGTCCAACTGAGGCGCCAGGTGGAAATGGCATGGCAAGCCGTTCCACAGGACTACATCCAGCATCTCTACGATCGTCTCCATGGGAGAATAGCAGCCTGCATTGCTGCGAAAGGTGGATATACACTGTACTAGTGCCGACATTGTGCATGCTCTGTTGCCTGTGTCTATGTGCCTGTGGTTCTGTCAGTGTGATCATGTGATGTATCTGACCCCAGGAATGTGTCAATAAAGTTTCCCCTTCCTGGGACAATGAATTCACGGTGTTCTTATTTCAATTTCCAGGAGTGTATTTTCCCAATTAGGAGAGAACACGTCAAACTGTTTTGAAAGTATTGCATTAGCCGACTCTCTCTGCCTACCGGTGTGTACATCTCACTCAGGAGAAATTGAAGACTGCGGGCTGCCACAAGTGTTGCCTGGCCCAGTGCTCGGCTGGCCAGGATGAAGGGGCGGCACTTCACGGTGGGGGCGACGCCTGCAAATTAGAGGCATCTCGCCGCTTGCACGGCTGTGTCTGCTTTTCCAGTGCGTCTCTCAGACCGGAACAGTACGGCTCCACGCCCAGAACGCCTCGTCACTGCTAATTGCTTGCATCCTCTTGGCCGCCTTTTCATCAGTCCAGAAAAAGCAGGGCCGCATTCAGGCGACTTGCTGGGAGATGGAAACCAGCGTTCGAAGCTGTTTCCACCCTTTTGTAGCTCCAGTTCTATTTTGGACGTCTCTATGCGGTGACGATTTCAATTTAAATCGGGAAATATGCACACTGTAAGACAGACTTTGGAGCAAAATATATCAACACTGAAAACTAACTGTATACTAAAGACTGTGCTGCAGAATCGTTACTTCTCGGCATTCTCATAACTAAACAACGAAACTGTCAAATTGTCATTCATGATTCAATTACAGTGTACTCAGAATCAATGAAACATTCTGTAATAAGACCTTAGGTATGGAACAAGAGATCATAGAACCATGTCTATATCAGATGCTATGTTTTTTATTACTGTTTTTCAACTTAATTGATTACACGATTTACTTTACCCGTGTTTCGGCCCACAATCCGAGGCCGATATGTCATTGTTCTCATGTTAGCTGAAATACTCAGCCACTCATTTATTGTGTTACATGTCTTAGACGTCTCTTCTACCTGCTCACAATTTCCTGAATTTGCCCTTCACTTCTTTTTCTAAGCTCCATATTTCATTCATCTGAAACATCTTAATTTCTAATTCATTTATCTTCCGAAGCTCGATGAATCTTGCAGACAAAAGTCTTAATGCTGACAGGACACTAGTTTTTCGGGTTACTACCGTTTCCCTTCCATCAAAGGAATGAGACGATAATCAATTCAGAAACCACGGTAAAGGTGTGCTTTCGCCTGCACATCTGAGCTGTTGATTCCATAATATTCCTCTCGAATCTGCACAAAATCACACTGATAATTCTCGATTTATTGTCACCTACAGGTCTCTTAAACAAACAGTGTGGACCGTGATCTTTTTAAAATCCAGTTACTTTTAGCTGATTCTTATTCCGAGTAAAACAGTCTACACTTCACACCAATTACTTTGCTTCATGTAGAAGATCGCTACATTGAGTCTTCGCCAGATATCGGATGTCTCAGTAACGTTATGGCTAGATACGGCAAAAATAGCTTAACTGGACTAATAATCCGCTTACTGAGCATTAAGCATTGTAGTTAGCGCTACTGGGTAGTTATTTTGATGGTTGGCAACAATGAACCACATCACTTAATCGAAGAGAACAGTGAACGCGCTGTATTAGCACTTCTGTAGAATTTCTACAATCGTTTGCAACCATTTCATTCACCGATTTTCTCAAAAGTCACAAAAATCTCACGAACATAGACCATCGATCTGGTATCGATGAGTCGAGTTTTCACTATCAGGCCACTTTACGTTGTGAAGGCGACAGATCTGATATCGATGAATCGAGAGTTCAACATGAGGTCGCTCGCAGCAGCTCACAAGACTTGGATCATGTGCTCATGCGCTCTTGCAACGGAAGTCATTCATTATCCCAGACAAAAATTAAATTATGCATTCATTTTCATGTGTCTATAATGTATTGTTACTATGCGTCGTGCCCTAAGCAGTACGTTTAAAGACTATTACGTTACGTCCGCAGCTCGTGGTCGTGCGGTAGCGTTCTCGCTTCCCGCGCCCGGGTTCCCGGGTTCGATTCCCGGCGGGGTCAGGGATTTTCTCTGCCTAGTGATGACTGGGTGTTGTGTGATGTCCTTAGGTTAGTTAGGTTTAAGTAGTTCTAAGTTCTAGGGGACTGATGACCATAGATGTTGAGTCCCTAGTGCTCAGAGCCATTTTGAACTATTACGTTGGTTGGTTGGTTGGTTGGTTTGGGGAAGGAGACCAGACAGCGTGGTCATCGGTCTCATCGGATTAGGGAAGGAAGTCGGCCGTGCCCTTTCATAGGAACCATCCCGGCATTTGCCTGGAGTGATTTAGGGAAATCACGGGAAACCTAAATCAGGATGGCCGGACGCGGGATTGAACCGTCGTCCTTCCGAATGCGAGTCCAGTGTCTTACCACTGCGCCACCTCGCTCGGTAACTATTACGTTAAGTGTTGTAAACAGACTGAGATGAAAGTACGTTATTTAAGTGGATAATTATGTGGTGCTACGAACTGTTGTTTGTACGTTTGCACAACATTTGTACTCTGGTTGTTGTTTTACAAGATTCTGCTAACATGACATTTAGAGTGACACGTGCAGAATGAAAGACGATTTCAGTGACACGACAGAAACGATTATTCGAAGAAAAAAATGAAAGAGGGAAAAGACGTTAAGGTTTTTTTTTTCGTTGTTCATACGGCAAACAGTGTTGTTAATATCCAAACGAAAGACATGGTCAGTGATAGACGAGACTATTGTGATCTGCTTGGAATATGGACTACTCGATAGAGAGACCATGCACTGTCAACGAAAGTGCCATCTGTGAGTGAATGAGACAACCTAAACAGTGCCAGTAAGTTTTTTTCCCTTTTTTTAAAAAAAGTTAGTGGCATGGATGTCATTGTAAAAACTATAATTACTCTTCGATGTTTTATGGAGCAATATATATAGCTCTTAAATTTTTATGGGTTTATTGACAGGAGAAAATGTTCGAAACTTTTCTGATATAATTCCAGATTTATTTGTAGAGTGTCCTCAAAATGATTTTGTACAAAATTAAGTGTTATAGAGGGAGTTGGAATGCAAGAAGGAAACTGTAGAGGTTGGGGGATATTTGTAAATGGATACGTTTCAACATATGATTATATTTTCCAAGTGTGATTATTGTATAATTCGACCCTCCAGCCATAAGGAGATGCACTCCGCCAGGAACTTGTAATGCTGACTCAGTTGAGTACGTGGTCCATCCGTGTTCTTCGTAGTGATCACTCAACATACGGTGCTCACGCTGCTTAAATGACCTGTCAGGCGTGGTAACAACACTAAACACCCACAACACTATTGTGCCCTGGAGGCTGTTCCACTTGCCACAGAGAATTGCAACTTACATACCGATCGATGGTGTATATACGTGTACAGAGTTACATAGACATCCGACCATATCCTCCATGTGCTTTCCATTTTTGGTAAGCATCGTAGATGTCATTTCTGTCACGTGCTCCACCGTCCGAAGCTTGGTATCAGTGGCTGCTCCTCCTCTTCAGGAGGTTTGTTGATGATTCAGGAACCTAGACCGTCTGGCGAGAAAATCTTATAGATGCATTCGTTCATGTTCCATAAACTCCCAAGGAATCCTTAGAAATGGTTTGCCTTATCTTTGTTGCGTTTACGGTCCTGGTGAATTTCCAACATATAGCCATTTCTTGTCCCTGATGCCAAATCTGCATGACTAGTCTGAAGACCACATTTAAGTGCCTGGCACTGGGTTCACTGAGCCGCTTTCATAATAATTCTCTGTTATTTCACTCTCGAATAGCGCGAGGAGAAAACGAACAGTTGCATCTCTCCATGGGAGCTCTGATTCCGCTTAGTTTATTATGTTGATCGTTTCTCTCAACCTAGGTCGGCGTCAAAAAAATATTTTCGCAATTGGAGGAGAAAGTTGGCGATTGAAATATCGTGAGGTGATGCCGCTGAAACGAGAAACGCCTTTGTTTTAATGATGTGTATCATTTCCGTAACACACCCTCTTCTATTTCTCGATAATACGAAACGTGCTGACCTTCTTTGAACTTTTCCGATATACTTCTTTGATCCTGTCTGCTAAAGATCCCATTCCGTGAAGCAGTAGTCCGAAAGACGACGGACAAGCGTTGTGTAGGCAGTCTCTTTAGTAGATCCGTTTCATCTTCTAAGTGTTCTGCCAGTAAAACACAGTCTTTGGTTTGCCCTGTCCGCAACATTTTCTGTGTGTTCTTTCGAATTTAAGTTGTTCGTAATTATTATTCCTAATTATTTAGCTGAATTTACGGCCTTTAAAATAGATTGATTTTTCGTGTAGCCGAAGATAAACAGATACCTTTTAGCACTCATGTGGATGTCCTTTCACTATTCATTATTTAGGGTCAACTGCCAATTTTCTCACCGTACAGATGTCGTTTCTAAATATATTTTGGAATTTGTTTTCATCTTCTGATGGCTTCACTAGGCGATAAACGGTAGCATCATTGGCAAACAATTTAAGACGGGCGTCAGCTGCTGCTGGCCGGTGCAGAATCGAACTCAGTACGCCTACGTATAGCCTTCCTTTTCTTTCTTGAAGTTCAACTTCCGCACATCTTTTTCTTCAAGTTCTCAGGCACACAATTGCCGCAAAATCTTATGCTCAGAACACCCACGTAAACTAAATGCAATGCAATGGATTTGGGATGTGGATCAAATTGTACTGTAAAGTGTTGTAATTACAGTTTATAATTCTAAAGTGATTGCATTCGTATTCCGGAAGTGAAAAACTCAATTGGGGTTGTACCTAACGGTTAGTACTAGCGTAACTGCTCTTCCAAACAGAACCCTACATGAATAAAACAGTTGCGTGTTTACCTGCAGTTACTCGTACTTCAGGTACTTGGGCTATGCACGGCTCTGTGTAAAAAGAGTATCTCGATGTAGTCCTATGGTCATACATTGAAGCACATTCAGACTTCTCGGGAAAAAAGTCCCTTAAGAAGATTAAAGTACAGCAATGACTATTCACCACCCACAAGCAATCACCTATACAACAGAAACACGCACGTTACCATAGGCCTCCCAGCACTAGACACAAAATGTCCAGAATTGTTTCCTTGAGGTCTTCACTGGAAAATTCCCAGTCTCAACTCAACTCCCGTATTGCTCCGCTATTGTCTGACTTTCCGTTGGCTGAATCCCATCCCCACCATAGGAGCATCATTATAGGGTGATACAGACATGATTTAACTCATTTTAATTAATTTCCCGTACTAAACTAATATATTTCAACAATATTTATATGAAGGAAATGTTATAAACAATCTGTCACACTCGTACCACGTACCATAATTACAAATCAAAGTTTGTTCATAAATAAATAATGTGGTATTATTGCGCTAGTGCACTCGCATTAAATGAAAATGAGCTGTCATTAAATTTTGTTCCAACAATTATTTATCCCTTTTGACAGAAGCGTCTTTAGATTTCCTTTTCAATTGTGGTGTCCGCTAACACATCTGACTGACCACTTTTAATTTTTTACACTTTTTGATAACATTTCCCATCAACATTTGAAAAATGGTAAACAGTTCATTACATAAACTCCGGTAGCCCTCTCTTGACATCATGCTCACACTCCCAGCTGACGATTTATAGGTGTCAACTGAGCCAGTTCACACACAAACTCCCACATCGACTCACATCCGTGTTTGAGACATGGTCCGTTTAGGGACTCATTCTGAAGTCGAGTTTGTTTCGCTTCACTCCAGAATTTATTCAGGAAACAACACTGAAACACTTCAAAGGTAGTAAATGAAGGACCCCTTAAATTTGCCCATGACTGTACATTGTCCTCAAGATATCTTCTAGCGAACGTACTGTTTGCTTTTTCCGTCATTTCTCTCACAAAATCATCTCTAGAAGCAGAAGAAAACACAATGGACGGTATTTTCCATCTTCTACAAAGCACTTCATCGTTCCCGAACTATCCCATGGAATGTCTGTCTCAGCAGTAGCTTGATTTACTGAAGAAAAATTTAATTCTTATCTCCTGTTTTTGAACAGCTGTTGATGCAGCACACCTTCTTCAACTAATAGGGCTTCAAAATGTTCTCTGTTCTTAAGCACCTCTTTTCACATTCTGCTACTCTGCCTGGCGAATTGTTAACCAATTTAGTGGTCACCTCCTCGAGCGTATTTGGCCTCAGCATTAAATTCTGAACATCGCTACGCAGCTCATCTCGTATTCTTTTTCCAGTTTCTCGCCGAATTTGTTTTCTACTGAATCAACTGTGTTGTTTGCCAGACAACACCCCCAGAAATCTTGTCCGTATCTGCCCTTATAGCTTCTAATTTTGGGTCAATAAGCCCTTCAGTATCTGCTTTATTTTTTTCCACATCAGCTTTAACAGTCCTAACAGAAAAGGTTATGGACAGATTTGGAGAGGATATGGAGGCCAACAGGAACGGGAAACAACTCTTGGATTTCTGTGCCAGTATGGGCTTAGTAATCACAAACTCCTTTTTTAAACATAAGAACATTCACCGGTATACTTGGGAAGGCAGGGGAACCAGATTTGTCATTGACTATATCATAACAGATCAGGAATTCAGGAAGGCTGTGAGGAACACACGTGTATTCAGGGGATTCTTTGATGAGACTGATCATTATTTAATCTGCAGTGAAATTGGGATTGTGAGGCCGAAAGTGCAGGAGGTCAGGTCCATATGTAGGAGGATAAGAGTGGAGAAACTTCAGGATAAGGAAATCAGGCACAAGTACATAACAGCGATCTCAGAAAGGTACCAGTTAGTTGAATGTAGTCAATTACAGTCATTGGAAAAGGAATGGACAAGGTACAGGGACACAGTACTAGAAGTGGCTAAAGAATGTCTTGGAACAGTAGTGTGCAAAAGTAGGATGAAGCAAACAGCTTGTTGGAATGACACAGTCAAGGCAGCCTGTAAAAGGAAAAAGAAGGCGTATCAAAAATGGCTACATACTAGAACTCAGGTAGACAGAGAAAGTTATGTTCAAGAAAGAAACAAAGCCAAACAGATAATTGCAGCATCCAAGAAGAAATCTTGGGAAGACTTTGGAAACTGGTTGGAGACTATGAGTCAAGCTGCTGGAAAACCATTCTGGAGTGTAATTAGCAGTCTTTGAAAGGGAGGTAAGAAGGAAATGACAAGTATTTTGAACAGGTCAGGAAAACTGCTGGTGAATCCTGTGGATGCCTTGGGCAGATGGAGGGAATATTTTGAAGAGTTGCTCAATGTAGGTGAAAATGCGATCAGTAATGTTTCAGATTTCGAGGTAGAAAGGGATAGGAATGATGATGGAAATAGGATCACATTTGAGAAAGTGGAGAAAATGGTCAATAGATTGCAGTGCAATAAAGCAGCTGGGGTGGATGAAATTAAGTCGGAACTCATCAAATACAGTGGAATGTCAGGTCTTAAATGGCTACACAGGATAATTGAAATGGCCTGGGAGTCGGGACAGGTTCCATCAGACTGGACAAAAGCAGTAATCAAACCAATCTTTAAACATGGAAACAGAAAAGATTGTAACAACTACAGAGGTATCTCTTTAATCAGCGTTGTGGGTAAAATCTTCTCAGGTATTGTTGAAAGGAAAGTGCGAGTATTAGTTGAGGACCAATTGGATGAAAATCAGTGTGGGTTTAGGCCTCTTAGAGGTTGTTAGGACCAGATCTTTAGCTTACGGCAAATAATGGAGAAGTGTTACGAGTGGAACAGGGAATTGCATCTATGCATTATAAATCTAGAAAAGGCATATGATCGGGTTCCTAGGAGGAAGTTATTGTCTGTTCTACGAGATTATGGAATAGGAGACAAACTTTTTCAAGCAATTAAAGGTCTTTACATGGATAGTCAGGCAGCAGTTAGAGTTGACGGTAAATTGATTTCATGGTTCAGAGTAGTTTCAGGGGTAAGACAAGGCTGCAAAGTCTCCACTGTCGTTCGTATTATTTATGGATCATATGTTGAAAACAATAGACTGGCTGGGTGAAATTAAGATATGTGAACACAAAATAAGCAGTCTTGCATATGCGGATGACCTAGTTGTGATGGTAAATTCGATTGAAAGTTTGCAAAGTAATATTTCAGAGCTAGATCAGAAATGTAAGGACTATGGTATGAAGATTAGCATCTCCAAAACGAAAGTAATGACAGTGGGAAAGAAATATAAACGGGTTTAGTGCCAAATAGGAGGAACAAAGTTAGAACAGGTGGACGGTTTTAAGTACTTAGGATGCATATTCTCACAGGATGGCAACATAGTGAAAGAACTGGAAGTGAGGTGTAGCAAAGCTAATGCAGTGAGCGCTCAGCTACGATCTACTCTCTTTTGCAAGAAGGAAGTCAGTACCAAGACTAAGTTATCTGTGCACCATTCGATCTTTCGACCAACTTTGTTGTATGGGAGCGAAAGCTGGGTGGATTCAGGTTACCTTATCAACAAGGTTGAGGTTACGGATATGAAAGGAGCTAGGATGATTGCAGGTACTAGTAGATGGGAACAATGGCAATAGGGTGTCCACAGCGAGGAAATCAAAGAAAAACTGGGAATGAACTCTATAGATGTAGCAGTCAGGACGAACAGGATTAGATGGTGGGGTCATGTTACACGCATGGGAGAAGCAAGGTTACCCAAGAGACTCATGGGTTCAGCAGTAGAGGGTAGGAGGAGTCGGGGCAGACCAAGGAGAAGGTACCTGGATTCGGTTAAGAATGTTTTTGAAGTAATCAGAAGAGGCACCAATGTTAGCACTGAATAGAGGATCATGGAGGAATTTTATAAGGGGGCTATGCTCCAGACTGAACGCTGAAAGGCATAATCAGTCTTAAATGATGATGATGTAAATGATGATGATGATGATGGTGAGCTTTAACACTTGGGATCGGATTTTCACTGCTCCATTTTTATATTAATTTTCCCTATACTGGACTGCATTTCTAGCAAAATGTGCTTTGGTTGTGACAATTTATCGGCTAAGAGCTTGCTTCCTCTCCATGGTTTCTGACTATCTGTGCCATCGGTAAGTCCCATTTCAGCTCTCTTACGTTCAGACTTAGGACTAAATGGTCCACTACTAATATCTCAACCCCTCAGACTGGGTCGTTGATCATTCGTTGTACGCTCGCTCCATCACTGATAATGACCCGGAGGATTCATGTATGTTGACGCTATCGGCGCAGGTACTTAACTTGTCGTTAACGCTGGCTTATTCCGCTATACTGCTGTGCTGAAAGTGGAGCTTCTGCCTATGCTGACGATCTCGAAGTCGCCACCGGCAGTCCGCGCCGCCATGGCCGCCGCTGCCGCTGGCCGGTGCACACTCGAACTCCCTCGCCACTCCTATGTGCAACCTTCTTCCTCTTCTTTCATGAAGTTCTGCACCTAACTTCCCAACATCTAAATTTTGCTCTCAATTCTCATCCACCCAAAGGCTGTAAAACCTTATGATCAGAGACCCTACGCAAACTGCCTATCATTCAGTAGGTTTGGGACCTGGATCATAAATAAGAATAAATGGATCCATAAATGCTGTAAAGTGTTTACTGCAATTTATAATATTAAAGGGATTGCATTCGCATCCAGGATGACAAAAACCTCAGTTATGACAGAACTTAACGAGTGCTAGTGTAATTGCACTGCCAAACGGCACTCTATATGAGCAGACCAGTTGTGTTTACCTGCGGTAATTCATACTTTGGGTGTTTGGGCTTTGCACAGTAGTGTTAAAAATAATAAAATAGTCAAGGATCGAGTTGCAGATATCTGCTTTCATGTACCTCGGCTAACGTGAAGCAAATAATAATCTGCATTTTTGATCCTGCAGTCAAATAGTCTATGCATTGGATATAATTGCGAATTAACAAAATAGACAGAAATATGTAATACGTAATAAAAATCGTTCCACTGTAATGTCTCTAAGTGATATAGACAACAGAATTATGTTGAAAACTGTTTACTCAAGAAGGGAACCTTTTCAAATAGTTGGAAAGACGTCCTACATTAATCAAGAATAATACAAAAAGAAATACTCTTCTAAAATAAGTAAAGGTACATTGAAAGCGTTACAATAATAGTAACAAAATCCCCAAATTAATGAATCATCAAAGACTCGCTAAAAATAATTCCATTCCGTAGTCACAATACACGAAAAATTCACCAGCTTAAAACAGTTTAGAGTTCTACATGATGATTCATAAATTAACATACGTGATGTGAAGAACAGGAAGTCATACTATCTCTGTTCTCAGTTCCACACAACAAGTGGAAAAAAGTTAGAGTCCTGTATTGGATCACGTTGAGATCTCTCTGCATATTAAGTCCGTTATGAGTGCAAGCACGGTAGCGGCAGTTTACATCCCTGACTGAGTCGACTGTATTACTGTATCTTGCATGTCACCATAAGGAGGTCTGCCTGTTTCCACCACTCGACACAAAGCGTCCAGAATCGCTCCCTTGAGCTCTTCACTCGAAAATTCCCGATCTCCACTTGGCTCCGGTATCGTTCGAATGCTGTCTGCTTTTCCACTGGATAAAGGCCATCCCTACCAAAAATACATTGTTCGTATGTGCTGCATCATCTAGTATATTACAACAACATTTAATTAAAAGAACTGTTATAAACTTTTGGTCACACTCAGTCACTACAAATAAAAGTTTGTTCATAAATAAATAAGATAGTATTCTTGTGCCAGTGCACACATGTTAAATGATAACAAATTGTCGATAAATTTTGTTTTAACAATTATTTATACTTTCTTGACAGAAGAGTCTTTTGCTTCTCTTTTGAATTGTGTTGTCCACTAATACATCCGATTGACCACTTTTGAATTAGCACGAATTTTTAATAGCAGTTGTGAATAAGGTTAGTAGCAAAATAGTAAACTGTTGATTTAATAAATGCAGAAGCATAACCAAATATGAGGTACTGATGCTGCGTTCATTTGGTGTGTAAAAGTGGAGAGTACGCTGTTCTGACAAATACTGCTGTAATAAAATAGATAAATAAAAAAATACAAGAGATGTAATTAACCAAGAAATAAAATAGATACAAATACGTAGCTTTGTAAGATGATGGATATAGTGCAATGCTCTTATCTGAGATACAGATTGTTGATATCTCACAAACCCATTACAAGTTGTTAATTCTGGGACTGAATATTTAACTGTTTATTCACTGTAAATTACCAAATTTTGTTGTTTAAGAATACTGAAATATTGTTTTGTGATTGGATGAACCTCATTTTTCTGAGATCGCAGTTGTATTCAGATTCGTATCAATATTTGATTATAAATTATTATAGACTCTCCAAGAAGCCGTCTTTCAGCTTGTCTCGAAGTCTGCCACTTCTGATCGTTCGGCATTCTGGTAAGCGATCGACCACTGTCCAGCTTGCCTGTTTTGGAATTCTTCCACACCCAGCTACGCTGCTCGTCGTCATCGGTGACCGGCCTCGAGCGACGACCGCGGCCCGGTTGGAGGCCCCGTCGCTGCCGCTGTCCCTGCCCCCTTAGCGTTCAGCTGTCCGTCACCTCGCACCAATCCCAGGGGGCCGACTTATTCGCCCACATGCGCAGAGAGCACAGCGTCCTGCTCTTATGTACGAAAGTCAAAAACGCATTCTAACAAAAGGAGAGAAACTAAGATTTGAAGCAGATGAGATTATGTTCCAGAGATAAATTCTTGGGTTAAAATAAAAGCACAGAGAGCGAGACGTTAAAACAACAATAACAGAAGAGATTAGGAACTACAAACAACAAAAAGGTTTGACTACATCCGAGAGATGCCACGTGAGTGGTTACCAGGGCGAGCACTGCATTTCAACCAAACTGGTGGGCGGGATTTAGGACGGCCAGTGAAGAGATGCAGTTGTGTTAAATTCATTTATTTACGGAACCGGCCGACAGCCACTATTTTAAATGGAAGAAGGGGATGAAAAAGGAGAAGAAGACAAAATACTCATTCCTGGTAGGTCACTAAACATAGCTTATACTGCAGTCACTTTCTCGGCAATTTTTGCTTTAAAGACAGTTGCTTGGCTTAGAAAACCTTCTTGGCGCCGTTTTACTCGCTCACTGAGTCATGTGCTGTTCAGTACTGAATATTACATCATCTTCCTTCTTTGAACTTTTCACTTTTTCCGTTTCTGCCTATTTTCTTCCAGGTGCGTGACCTTTAAAAAGTAATGGTTCAGTTACTGGTCCCTCCCGCTGTGGAGTATCACCCCTGCATCGATACACCGCTATTGCCATCAGAATGTTTGCAACGCTTATCCAGTTCGTTATCTTCACCATTTTAATATCTCGCTGCAGCGTGTGACTTGTAATTACTATCGAATGTGCTCATTTCTTTATTAAACTCGCAAATTAAACGACAAACAGTTCTAAAACATCCACAACTGGCATGCACGAACACAAAACTACCATGTCCCATTCTACAGCCTGAATTTTACCTGCGCGTAGACTTTATACTATACAGTCATTCGTGATATAAAACAAAATTACGTATTTGCACAATACACTTATGTATTGCTGCACATTACTCTCAGCGAACTTAACACTAAAAGATTACACAGATCGCTTTGGAGCGCTGTTAATGGTACAGAAGTGGTACTACACGATCACGTGACCCTCCACCGCTGAAATAAGTGACGCAAGTGGCCCCTGATAGTCGGTCGTATGGAATCAGCGCACGATAATGGCTCGACCTGGCGACGTGATGAAATGGCAGGTAGCAGCAAGGCTCGGGCGTGCCCATGTATCACTGGTAGCCACGTAACACAATGTAAGAACAGTGGTCATCAAAGGAACCTCACCGACGGAAGTTGGGAGACGGCTGTCACGCTCCTCAACGACACTCGGATTAAAACTCGAGTAGTTCCTGGCGTTGAATGTAGATCCCTCTAAACCAGTTTCCGAGCGAGCGCTGCAATGGCAATTGCAAGCACTGGTAATTTCTGATCACATGTTTTGCAAAAGGTCATCGCACACTGGAAGACAAAGGTGCCTAAGAACACTGAAACTACACTGTAGCTGTGTGGTAGCGCATAGGATGACTCGGAGAGTCGCGATGCTGCTTCTTTCGAAGTGACGCAAATCCTTTAGTCCATTGGCGAACCACTACAAACGGCCACTAAATAATACACATATAAAGATGTTGAAATTTGTATGAAACAAAAACTGGTTACATTCAGTTTTACAAACAGAGTCTTCCTGTGAAGAAAGGAAGGCAATGCGGTGTCCTTAGGAAAATCAGGGTACAAGCTGCAAATCGAGCAACGTCTGAACGAATACAGTACAGCGCAGGATCAAGGCCGTGCCGTACTATTGTATCAATTTCTTTTATTTACGGGTCTAGTAGTTCTGTAGCTGCAAACTGGCGAGCAAAGCTCCAGGTCATGGAACGTGTCAGCACAAGGAATTAACACAGATGAAATAAAATATAGACGAATCATATGCAGTGGTGAAGCTATGACTATACAGGGTGATTCAAAAAGAATACCACAACTTTAGGAATTTAAAACTCTGCAACGACAAAAGGCAGAGCTAAGCACTATCTGTCGGCGAATTAAGGGAGCTATAAAGTTTCATTTAGTTGTACATTTGTTCGCTTGAGGCGCTGTTGACTAGGCGTCAGCGTCAGTTGATGCTAAGATGGCGACCGCTCAACAGAAAGCTTTTTGTGTTACTGATTACGGCAGAAGTGAATCGACAACAGTTGTTCAGTGTGCATTTCAAACGAAGTATGGTGTTAAACCTCCTGATAGGTGGTGTATTAAACGTTGGTGTAAACAGTTTACAGAGAATGGGTGTTTGTGCAAAGGGAAAAGTTCTGGACGGCCGAGAACGAGTGATGAAAATGTAGCACGCATCCAGCAAGCATTTGTTCGCAGAGCTAGCAGAGAGCTGCAAATTCCACAATAAACTGTATGGAGAGTCCTACGAAAAAGGTTAGTTATGAAACCTGAACGTCAACTACATGAGGCGATGGATCGACCGCCAGGCAGCCCGTGACAGAGCACTTCATCACTGGCCTCCAAGGAGCCCTGATCTTACCCCCTGCGATTTTTTCTTATGGGGGTATGTTAAGGATATGGTGTTTCGGCTACCTCTCCCAGCCACCATTGATGATTTGAAACGAGAGATAACAGCAGCTATCCAAACTGTTACGCCTGATATGCTACAGAGAGTGTGGAACGAGTTGGAGTATCGGGTTGATATTGCTCGAGTGTCTGGAGGGGGCCATATTGAACATCTCTGAACTTGTTTATGAGTGAAAAAAACCTTTTTAAATACTCTTTGTAATAATGTATAACAGAAGGTTATATTATGTTTCTTTCATTAAATACACATTTTTAAAGTTGTGGTATTCTTTTTGAATCACCCTGTATATTGCCATTATCAACAATGTAAAGCAGAAATTATCTTAACTATTTTCCAGGAACTCCCGACAGTATAGAAGCTTCAGTTTAGACTTGAATTTGTAAGGATTACCGCTAAGGCTTTTTAATTCTTGTGGTAGCTTATGAAATATGAATGCAGCAGAAAACTGCACCCCGTTCTGCACAAGAGTCAAGGAGATGCGACTCACATTGAGACTGGGGTTTTGCCCAGTACTAACTGCGTAAACGCTGCTAATTCTAGGCAACACGATCACTTTGTTATCAACAAACGACGTTAAACGAAATATGTACTGGGAGGCCAAAGTCACAATTGCAAGACTCCTGGACACGAGCCGACAATCGATTCGCGAACTTACACCACATGCTTCTCTAACCACCCGCTTCTAAGTAAAAAATACGCTTTTTGAGGGAGAAGAATTACTCTAGACTGTAATACTGTACGTCATAAACGAATGAAAATAAGCAAGGTAGACTAATTTCCGTGTTGGGCTATCACATAATGTAGATACTTTCTATTGGTAATTACAGAAGTATTCAGTTTATGAACAAGATCCTTCCCATGACAGTTTACTATCTGTCTGAACAATTAGAAATTTGGATTTTTCGGACTTATTAATCATATTATGTCCATTCCTTATAACCAAAATATCAGTGTTGGTAGAAATGTGTGTTAGAAACTGTAAAAACTAAGTCTCATTGTGATTTAGCATCAGTTTATGTTCTACAAACCATGAACATATCTCTTGACCTGCAGTATATGATACATTGTCTATGCTGCACTCAGCATCTTTCACTAGCAAGTTAGCAAACAGTAAATATAAATATTGAAGAATTACTTGTCTTATTGGAAGGCTCCCAAACCAGTGGCGTCTCATAGCCGTTTCATTACTGTGAAGAATGATCTTTTGCTGTCTGTTTTTAAAGCATGAAAGCAACCAGTCATGAGCTACTCTTGTTATTCCATAAATGTGATCTACACAATGAAACGCCTTAGTGAAATAAAAGAAGATGGCTAGTGTTCCCAAGTCTTTGTTTGTTGTCGAGAAAATAAAATGTTGCGTTTTCATTTGTTAAGCGTCATCTGAAACCAAATTGCGCCTTTCACAGCTAATTACGAGAAATGGAATGACCAACTCCCCTTATATATACAACCTTTTCAAAACTTTAGCGTAGATCGCTCTTCCGCCAATGGTGAGCTTCCCGAACTTTGCAGCGGTTACTTCTCACAAAAGTGGCTTTTCAGATCGCCTCGCGGGACATCGGTACACCCAGTTGGAGTCATACCATCAAGAAGAAGTCCCTGGTAGCAGCTACAATCGAACCCAAGGATTTCACATTGCAAAATCCCGCATGTGTCCGAGAGAAAATTAAACCTATCTGAAACTAAGATTATTAAAGACTTACGCACATCCTTGAAACTCAGTGCTAAATGCAGTGTGTGCAACTAATGCTTTAGTCGATTGACCCTAGCTGCGTATCTGCTGGTTGTGATAATGAATTCAAGATTTTAATAACACTGTGGTTTACTATCAAAGACGTATCAGTAGTAATGCAGTTTCGTTGACAAGAACGATCTGAGTTGGATGAATTACTGAAGAAGATGCAGCTGCACCAAATCTCGGATCCAATTACGTATCTGGAATCAGCACCCAAGAATTCTACAAATCTGAGGGAGCGCTGTAAAATGAGTCAGTGTTAGCTGTCGTGTAAGTCATCTACCATACTCTCTGTTTTACTAATATGACGGACCTGTAAGTGGTGCTTACCATAATCTTCACTGAAGTGTGAGCAGAGAGGAGAGACAGCGATTCCGGGACTTGTGAACACAGCCGCAATGTAGCCCCAGTCTCACGTCCGGAAGCTTAGCTGCATCTTCCCCTGCGTCTCGTAATTACTCACCTCCATTCGCGGCCTGATCGCCATTTTTCCCCCTCTACGTCTGCCCAGTCACTCCTTTCCCGTACCTCTAAAAACGTAGCTTGCTGCTGTCTTCCCGCTTCACTACCTGACCACGCATCCTCTAAAACTGTGCCACATCTGCCCAATAGTAACAAACAGAAATACTAGCGACCTTGGCAAACTTCATCCTCCAAGAAAATATGATATTCATTCTGTCATCAGACAGCCCCGCATTACAATTCCGCAAAAAGTAAAAAGTGTTTACCAAGAGGCTAGTAGCCAACAGTAATCCAGTGTCCAACCATAAAACAGGTCTGAGTTGTTTTTGAGTTTTTGAGGATCGCCAGGAGATGTTTATCTTCCCAAGTATGTCACTTCACAAGCTCCTAGCCCCGATAGCCCACTGACAGAGTTCTCCCTTTGGAGCGAAGACTTTTTTATCTTGGCAACCCAGCTATTGTCATAACAATGGACGATGACTTGTACACTTACAGTCTGCACGCCCAGACAACTTCCTCCCATGGGAAGAAGGCAGCGTCTGGCCACCCTGTGGATTGTTCAACGGCGCCTCGCCACATGAGGTTGCAAGTAGCTTATTTATATGTTGGTAGCGCGATAGACAGCATTAATAAATCTGACAGCCCCCTGTAAGAGACTCTGGGACTGGCCGGACTCGCAGCTGGAGGTGAACAGCAGCACTGACGGCAGTTGGAAGTGAATAGCCAGCAGTGGTGGAAGTTGGAGGTGAATAGCTAGCAGTGATGGAGGTTGGAAGTTTATAGTTAGCAGTGATGTAGGTTAGAGGTATGAAGTGTTAGCGAAGACGGCCGCGGTGGCCGAGCTGTTCTAGGCGCTTCAATCCGGAACCGCGCGACTGCTACGGTCGCAGGTTCGAATCCTGCCTCGTGCATGGATATGTGTGATGTCCTTAGGTTAGTTAGGTTTAAGTAGTTCTAAGTTCTAGGGGACTGATGACCTCAGAGCCATTTGAACCATTTATTAGTTCAAGCGGACGGCCTGGATGTGACCGTCATAGAGATTTATAATTATTGACGATTATATAATTTTTTGGAATTAGATGTCACGGACGATTATATAATTTTTGAACTGGTTGTCACATTATTAATCTTGTGTTCCCAGCTCTACTTGCTTCTAAAGTACGGCCAGATAGCAATTGAAAGCATCCAGCATCAAGTTAGATTACAAGAAAATTCAGAAGAAGGGATGAAATCGGAATATTCCATCACTGTGATAACACATTGGCCGTTAAGCTAAGCTCTCTGCTTTTGTATAATTAAAGGTGAGCAATGAATTAAAAAGGGCTATCCGAAGGGCTTGCCTCGTTTCATTACATCACGCTTGCACAAAATTTTTGTGTAAGGGTGTTCCTCTGACGAATATAGTGGAACATTAACAAGCGAAATTTTACAAAGGTCTTCACACGGTGCATTCTGCAAGTTAGTCTGTCAGACAGTTAATGTCATAGACTGAGTGTAGGGGAAGTGGAGAAATACCTCTGCCAACTAGAATAAAGACAGCTTAAGACATTCATCCAGAAGGAACCCATCTTGTCCATTGCTTTTCCAGCTGGCAATAAAACTGAAGGTATATACTTAACCGTTGTTTGTTGCTGTGGTCTTCAGTCCAGAGACTGGTTTCATGCAGCTCTCCATGCTACTCTATCCTGTGCAAGCTTCTTCATCTCCCAGTACCTACTGAAACCTACATCCTTCTGAATCTGCTTAGTGTATTCATCTCTTGGTCTCCCTCTGTGATTTTTACCCTTCACGGTGCCCTCCAGTACTAAATTGGTGATCCCTTGATGCCTCAGAATATGCCCTACCAACCGATCCCTTCTTCTAGTCAAGTGGTACCACAAATTTCTCTTCTCTCCAATGTTACAAAGTGTATACAAAGTGCTCAGGTAGTCAATCAGTCATTCGTTTATCAAGGCGAGAGTTGTAAATGCGTTATATATAAGAACTTCGTTTTTGTCATTTGGTCCTCTGATTTATTTTGCGTGTGACGTTACCAATCATAACTCGACTAAAGGTCCACTTACACTCATAATTTATCTTAATCTTACATTCATTACATAACAAAGTTTATATATTGTGCTACTGTTTTTATATCGAATATTAAATGTTACCAGAACAGGAATTTAAACGGGTTTGTCCTCAGAAACCTTCAAAACAAAATGGGCGAAACTCTAGTATGCTGCATGAAACCGAACATGTGTAAACAAGGTCGAATGTACAGCACCAAATACAAGACATACATGCTGTAATAACACTGTACAAGTGTAACATCAGCATCAGAATTTATGCAAATAGTCACTCAATTCATACAACTACCCATGTTTTAACATATAACCTATGTCTATTGCCGCAAAATAAAAATAGCAATAAAAATATGAGGCTTATGTCTGTGAAGATATGGTCTGCCTTGACATGGCTGTAAAATTATTATAAAAGTTATTGTTCAGCTGATCATGTGCTGATATTACTTGCTTATGACCTGTGTTAATATTCTAATGGTCAAGTACAAATTAATTAACTATTCTTAACAGACAACATGAATTAGGTTCATCAAATAGGGTACAATCAGTAGACATGAAAAATAAGGTTCTTTCTTAAGGAGGAAGAGTACAAAGATTTCTCATATTTTTAGTACCTCCCTGTACGGATTACTGTAAAGAAAAATGTTCGTTTCCTACATAGCATCTCACTTATTTTCTAACTGATCTTCTTCCTCTGCACAGAGGAGATTCAAATCATAACCCTCCACACCTGCTGCATCCTGTATCATAGAACCATCACGTAGTGATGGTGAGCTACATCACTACTGACTCCAGTCCTAGGGGATTGGTCCGACAGGCAGATCTGTCCCTTGCAGTGACTCCTCTCACCACGTTTCTGTACCCATAGACTTATTATCATGTTCAAACGTACTTGATGTTGAAACTGCCCGCAAGTCTGAAGGAACTTTGCATTATACTTCTGAACAATTCAGGCACTGCAATATCGTATATATCCACCGAAACCAGGGAAGCGACTTTCAGTTAAAATGTCTACACTGTATGGGAATATACATAATGGATGAACGAGTGCAGCTTATAGACGCATGGTTGACAGCATATGAATGTCTGGGTCTCAGCATGAGTCATACTTGGCAACTTGGCTCTGAGCACTATGGGACTCAACTGCTGTGGTCATAAGTCCCCTAGAACTTAGAACTACTTAAACCTAACTAACCTAAGGACATCACACACATCCATGCCCGAGGCAGGATTCGAACCTGCGACCGTAGCGGTCATGCGGTTCCAGACTGTAGCGCCTTTAACGGCTCGGCCACACCGGCCGGCCTTGAGTCATACTCGGATAGCTTAACAGTAATGTGACCACTCTCAATAAGCAGGAAATCCAGGTTCGAGCCCCAGTTGAGAACTAAATTTCATTGTCATCACTCCATTATACGGCCCATGGTTGTCCATATTCGCAGGTGTGAATACATTTCATGTTTTTCTTAATGGAGTCGCCACAGTTCCTGTTCCTTTGGACATGTATGCATGTATGTATGAAGTAACTCTGCATCACAGTTGTGAACTACACCGGCACTGGAATATCATACAATACGATATGTCTATCATGTCTTCACAATAACGCTCCTTTGGCATGGATGAAATATATACAACTACCCATACAATCTACCCACCAAGTAAAGGACAACCCAAGAACTCTTAAAATAACAAAAACACTATCATGCCAGTGTGCAATTCTTCCACACAGCAGTCAAAAAAGTATGATGTACATTGTAGTTTACTCATCATATCTTCAACATCAGTATCTTACTATATTGAGTAGTCAGTACTGTCTTGCATAATGAAGTAGTTGACATCAGTGCATTCCATTGCCGACCTCTCTTTTTCTTACGTTTATATTACTTCCCATTCACGAAAAAGATATCAGCATTCTCAGATAAGGCTTCTCTCTTCATGTTCGTGATTATTCTGTCTTAGACCATGTACCATAACTTGCACACAGACTGCTTAGCATAACCATAAACCTCTGAATGATGCTAGGCATCGAAACATATTCACTTCCTTCTTTTTGCACTGTTCACTTTTGTCCGAGAAACAATTTCCTTTTCTTACAGTCATACAGTGTTAGTAACTCGCAGGTTATTTAAAGAAGTCTTTAATGGGACTGATACGGTATACACCAACTGATTTCTTCTCCTACTTGCTGGATGCAAGCATCGAAACATATGCACTTCCTTCTTTTTGCACTGTTCACTTTTGTCCGAGAAACAATTTCCTTTTCTTACAGTCATACAGTGTTAGTAACTCGCAGGTTATTTAAAGAAGTCTTTAATGGGACTGATACGGTATACACCAACTGATTTCTTCTCCTACTTGCTGGATGCAAGCTACAGTCCTTCTGCTCTGATTGCAACTTTGATATGTCATCGTACTTGGATAGGTTCATCTGGCTGATTCTGACATGTTCTGCAGGTGTTTCAGCAACCTCCCCTACTGTTTAATTAATATTGCGAAGAGCTCTTAGCTCACTCCTCATGCCTTGAATTCAGGTGCCTACTCCTTCTCTTTCTTGTTGTGAAGTGGGTCCATTCTGTATGAAACACTGGCCATTATTATGGCTGTGATAGTTTTTCCACCCTCTCCTTCATGGTGGGTGATGATGGATACGATTTCCCTCTCCAGATAGACTGCTTAAATGTGCTTCTGTTATTATTGCAGCATCGTGGAGGTCCACTAAAATTGTTTTAATGTTCTTTCCTTAATTCCCTAATATTCTGCTCATCAAAAGTAAATCGGACTTCACATAAAATGTTATTAAATGCTTCAATATCTTCTTTGCAGCAATCTGCGACTACCTGTTAATAATTTGTTGCTGGTTTCATACAGCAATACCAAATGATCTTACCTGGGTTACAAGAAATGGCTACTGATTCTTTCTACACGATGTTTCAAAAGCTTTGACTGCAGTCTTGCAACTTGTAACTATTAAATCCTTGCACAATCATCTCATGCTTAATACATTCTCGTGTTTCTTGCAACCAAAGGCCACCAAAGGCCCCAAGAAGGTGGTAGTGACTGATCAAATTGTGCCGTCCAAGTTTTAGGGTGAAGCATGTTCAGATTATCTTTACAATTTTGGCGCTTCTGGACAGATGTGAAGTATTTGTAATCAAATGGTTCTTCCTCCTTTTCACACGGTCTCGCAGCTCTTGCCGACGTTCTCTATATCTCTTATCACTGCGACTCTTAATGAAAGTTTTCACTGTTGGTGTGGCCTGAATTACACTCGCTTCCTCCGAGCTGTGACGTCTGCTCAGTGGCATGCTGTAGTGCGTTTTGCTAAACTCTGTTTCTTTGTCTACCACTAGTAAACTTGTCTTTCATAAGCTTAGCTGATTCCTCATTTCTTCTCTGCTGTCTTTTGTTTAGCCTTTCCTGCTTGTTCTGCAACTCAAGAAGCACCCGCGCTTCCTCTTCGATCATCTCGCCGTTTTGACCTTGTAATTGAGTTGGGGCTTCTTCTGTCTGCTTGTCTACCTGTCCTTTGATCCTTTCCACCTGTCCTCTGTCTCATCTACTTACTTCTCTACTTTCTTCTGCCTCTAATGCAACTTCGATTGATATTGGTGGAGACATGCAACCTGATTGTGTACCTTCTCTACATCAGCGATTTTACAATTTAATTTCTTCGACTCTTCCCACGATTCCTTCAGTTGTCTTCTCATTTCAGTGATCGATTGTTGTGCTATTTACTTGGTTTTTTGAGTCACTTTTAATGGTCGTGTTGCCGTTCACCTGCTTTGCCTCTCACTTCTTTCCTGGCTACATGTACTTCTCTCTATACTTTATCCATTCCTTTCTGTATTTATTCCGTTCACTTCCTTGTCTCATCTCCCTTCTTCTACACATCCTCATCAATTTTCTTCAAGAATTCAAGTTTTCTTAAATAATTTTCGTTGTTTACAATCTGTCTATTTGGAGAAGAAGTGTTGTGAACTCATTTGAGCATCCCATAACTCCAGCATTTTTGAACCACTGCTATCTTCTGCCTTGTAATTTCGAATAACTGCTACAGCTTCAACATATCATGAAATGATCTCATCTTCCTTCATATTAATCGTACCGTATGCTTTATTAAAATCGTCATCCATTGGAATCTGATCTAAATCAAACACTTCATGACCGACTACATTCAGACTTGATTGTTCCATGGGAAAGATCAACTTTTCCTCTCTTCAATCACCATCTACCCTTTGTTAATCGTTCCTGATTATAGTCATCGTCTTATTTTTCACCTGCTCCGGTTGTGTTTATCACGTCACTTCATACAACCCTTGTGTGTATATCCACAAAAATGGAATCCATAATATTGCAATACTGACACTGAAAATTGCCAAACTCCTGTTGACTTCTCCTCTTCCTGTTGATTTCCACTCACTCCAAATGTCATCAGTGGGAGTGGGATGGAATAATGAGTGACCGGCTGCTGAGAGCTCCAAGTTCGTCTCATCCGATTAAACTGGGTGTTGACTCTGGTCTGGTTTCTATATTTTTCTACGGAACGTGTGAGTGTGGCCACTCTGTGAAGAGCGTTGTGCTCGAATGCATCGCGTGTGGTCATGCCAGAGAGATCAAAGAAGGCGGCCAGCTGGTTACAATAGAGGGGTGCCGACATGCACGACCCCTAGGAAATGGTCGGCGGTACGCATTTGTATCAGCCATGATGTATATGCCAGTGGCTCGGTAGAAGTTGGAGAAACTGTCTGGCGCCTCGAGAAATAATTTTACTGCCGAGTACGACAGACTGGACGCCGTCTCGACGTCAGCAATGTGGATTGTGAGGGTGGCCTTCTCAGAACTTGACACTGTGGGGTGCCCGATGCATAAGCGACAAGCGTAAGCTCTGTTTTGCAGTTGGTGGGTGCAGACTTTCACGCCTCTGCCCTCCCGCGTATGGCAAAAAAAAAAAAAAAAAACTGGAACTGGTTCATGCTGATGTTATAGAGAGCCAACCAAATTTGGCGGCAAGTCTGTCAATTGTAGCCTCATTTTACGTTTTGTTTCCGGAGTGGTTGTGCATGGCATAGACTATGGAAGTGATTGGCTTGTGATCCTATGCGCATCCATGATTGGAAATATAGGATGATGGAGGGGCTGACGTGCGGTTATTTTCTGGAACTGGCGTGTTGAGCAGTGTTTTCCGAGGAGTGTCATCTTGGCCGCCAGACAGACAGTTTTGGGAGTCTCATCTGAGCTGCTAGAGAGAGAGGTAGTGGCGTCTCTTCTGGACGTCCAGAGAGAGTGTAGAAGACAAATTCTTTCGTCACTATAGGAGTGATTACTGTCATGGTAGGCGATACAGGATTTCACATACCTCATTCGTAACCGTCGGTTATTTTCCGAATCCGTGACCTGTCGGGAAATTATCGGCGGTTGCGACTCGTAACGGAGGTAGGTTATCTCGTTTGCAGCCTGCGGTGCGAGCCAGTTCTGATAGCTGTCTACCCACGAATAGGAATTCACAGTTTGGTAAAGTTATCTGCAGAACCGTAAAAGTAAGAACTTGCTCATTCATGCTGACGCTCTCACTTACACTATGTGATCAAAAGTATCCGGACACATGGCTGAAAATGACTTATAAGTTCGTGGCGCCCTCCACCGGTAATGCTGGAATTCAGTATGGTATTGGTCCACCCTTACCCTTAATGACAGCTTCCACTCTGCAGACATACCTTCAGTCAGGTGCTGGAAGGTTTCTTGGGGAATGGCAGCTCATTCTTCATGGAGTGCAGCACTGAGGAGAGGTATCGATGATGGTCTATGAGGCCTGGCATGAATTCGGCGTTACAAAACATCCCAAAGGTGTTTTATAGGATTCAACCCAAGACTATGGGCAAGACAGTGCATTACAGGAATGTTATTGTCACGTAACCACTCAGCCACAGGCCGTGCACTATTAACAGACGCTCGATCGTGTTGAAAGATGCTCTTCAACAGTGGACAGCAAGGAGGTGCTTAAAACATCAATGTAGGCCTGTGCTGTGATATTGCCAGGTGAAACAACAAAGGCTGCAAGACCCCTCCATGAAAAACACGACCACTCCATAACACCGAATTTTACTGTACGCTGGCAGATGACGTTCGCCGGCCGATGTGGCCGAGTGGTTCTAGGCACTTAAGGCTGGAACCGCACGACCGCTACGATCGCAGGTTCGAATCCTGCCTCGAGCATGGCTGTGTGTGATGTCCTTAGGTTAGTTAGGCATAAGTAATTCTAAGTTTTAGGTGACTGATGACCTCAGATGTTAATTCCCATAGTGCTCAGAGCCATTTGAACCATTTTCAAGTTGACGTTCACAGAGCATTCGCCATACCCACGCCCTGCCATCGGATCGCCACATTGTGTAGCGTGATTCGTCACTCCACGCAACGTTTTCCCACTGCTCAATCGTCCAATATTTACGCTCCTTACACCAAACGAGGCGTCGTTTGGCATTTACCGGCGTGATGTGTGACTTATGAGCAGCCGCTCGACCATGAAATCCAAATTTTCTCACCTCCCGCCTAACTGTCACAGTACTTGCAGTGGATCCTGATGCAGTTTGGACTTCCTGTGTCATGGTCTGGATAGATGTCTGCCTATTACACATTACGACCTTCTTCAACTGTCGGCAGTTGTCAGTCAACCGACGAGGTCGGCCTGTACGCTTTTGCGCTGTATGTGTCCGTTCACGTTTCCATTTCACTATCACATCGGAAACAAGGGAGCTATGGATGTTTAGGAGTGTGGAAATCTCGCGTACAGACGTATGACACAAGTGACACCCAATCACCTGTCCACGTTCGATGTCTGTGAGTTCCGCGGAGCGCCCCATTCTGCTCTCTCAGGATGTATTATGACTACTGAGGTCGCTGATATGGAGTACCTTGCAGTAGGTGTCAGTACAATGCACCTAATGTGAAATCGGTATAGAAATTCTTCCAGTCCATCTGTGGTATGAACCAGCAAACCAGTGTTTCATAGTATTAGTTAAAAACAGTCTTCGTTGCAGTTTTATTTTTTTTATTTATCAACTACGAGTTTCAACTTATTTAGGCATCTTCAGGCTGATCTTAATTTGGTATTTCTTAGGACGATCCTTTAGACAGTGCAGCTAAAGGGCATCGTCGAGTACATCAGGCCAACATCGCCTTCGTTAGCCTCAGTAAATAGTTTCTAGATGGACGTGAGTGACTCCAGGACCTGCATAACGCGTACACGTCCACCCGTGCCTGTGCCTGTGGACGTGTACGCGTTATGCAGGTCTTGGAGTCACTCACGTCCATCTAGAGGTTTACTGAGGTTAACGAAGGCGATGTTGGCCTGATGTACTCGACGATTCCCTTTAGCTGCTCTGTCTAAAGGATCATCCTAAGAAATACCAAATTAAGATCAGCCTGAAGATGACTAAATAAGTTGAAACGCGTAGTTTATAAATAAAAAAACTAAAATTGCAACCAAATCTGTTTACAACTAATACTGAAAAACGTATATTTTTGGGGGTGTCCGGATACTTTTTACCACACAATGTACGTGCCCTATAGCGTTGCGGCCATACCGGATTTATTTACGTGTGAAACTGTAGATGAGTAAACTTACTCTATTACTGTTCCACAACGTAGTCTTGTCTTTAGTCTGTTTCAAATGTCATTCTGCTGATAACAGAAACGTAGGAAACATTCACTGTCACCCTGAAAACATTTTTAAAATACTCGTGAAAATGTAGTTGTCGATGACAGTCTAAGTCTCAATTTCGTTATGTAAGTTGAAGGAGGAGGGGGAAGAAAGGAAAGGACTTTGTGCAGCATCAGCGGCGGCGAGTCAAAATGTGTACCGGACTGTGGTTCGTACCCGATACCTCCTGCTTACGAGCAGTTGCGTTAACCACTACGCCACCCAGACACAGCGTTTGTTGGAAGAGCGTGGGCTGCCGCGGCTCACCTCCCTGCCGGCTCTCCTCCCCACGTGGCGCCACCTGTCCACAGTCCCCGTGCATGTCCTCTGTACTCGCTACTTTCAGGTGCTTGCATGAGGTCGGACGGAATTGTGCTTCTACATTGGATGTGGCAGCTCCATTGGCCATCGAAGCCAAGCAGTTATACGGATGTGTGGTGTCTGTTCCTTCGGGAAGAACAGACTGCAGCCATTCGTATCATTTTCGTTATTTCCTTCTTTTAGGATACGTGTTTAGACGAGTCACCCTTTGCGTAGTACCCGAGTGTCGACAACATGTTCTCTCACATTGATGAGCAAAATACACAGAAATGTACAGGGGATGTCTGTTCATGTCAAATACTAGGTCATTTATTTGACGTTCCAATGTCATACCTTCACCTATTGATTCGAGTGGTCATCCTCGCCTCGACATCGAATTTACGGTTTCTCTTTGTATGACTAAATAACTTGGGGCTGAAAACCGCCTATAGCCGGGCCTCAGGGGATTATCTTTCCAGTTCCTACTGTCTAAGTGCATCATGGCCTCGACTCTGCGGTATGTATAGGCACAACTTTCCTTCCATCATGTTTCAGTGCTGCGAAGTTAATTCTTTTGTCCCATATGAGCAAAATGCTATCTGCTTTCATCGTTCAAGGGCAGGCGATATAAAAAAAAAGCCTTATGTACGGTAAAGTTGTATGTATTGATGGAGGACGCACGTAGATACGATGTACCTCTTAAATAGACATTTCTTCTTACTTGCGTTAGAATTAAATGCCTACCTTTGAGAATCATACATAAGTAAATCAAACACATGTTAGAAATTTATGAACAGTATTGTAGTTCAATGCACTTCATTAAGATGAAGATGAGTCCAGTGTTGTGGGCTGATGGAACAATTTGTTGAAGGTTTTCTTAAAAAAAAAAAAAAATGATTCACGGCACTGCTAGTTGTAATATCCGTGAAGCCACACGAAGACATTTCTGCTGACCACTCAGGTTCGAATACTGCCTCTGGCATGGATGTGTGTGATGTCCTTAGGTTAGTTAGGTTTAAGTAGTTTTAAGTTCTAGGGGACTGATGACCTCAGACATTAAGTCGCATAGTGCTCAGAGCCATTTGAACTCACCAAACATACCCGAATATAAAAGGAAAAAAAAAATTGCTACACCTCAAGTGATAAAATTAGAAAAGAAAAGGAACAAGTCACGCGAGATTGAAAACATATCAAATACGGGCCTCCTTCGCAATAACAAGAGACATAAACAGAAATACACATTTATGTAGAGTGTCTGGATATTGACGTAAAATTTCATACGTTTACTTGAGTACTTGACGCATTTTACTAAGCAAAAACTATCGTCAGTGATCTATTGTAGTAGCCTAGAAGGCTGGATACAGTGGTATTTTAAAACATTTATAGTGTGTTGCTAAAATAAACACTCCTCTTACTGCAACATAGTTATCAACGCATAACCAGCAGCCCCAGAGTTTCTCCTGAAGGAAACGAATTTGAATCTTGAGATGTGTCGAAGAGTAATGAAAAGAAGTTTATCACTATGTGCTGATTTAATTTTGCTAGGAGCAGCCTTAGTTCTAGCGGGGCCGAGGTCGCTAGCAGGTGGAAGCCAAGCGGCGCCTTGCAGGCCCACACAGCGCCATGCAGGGTACGCAGCAGTTATCATTCTAACCGAAAGTAGCAGATGCACAAACGCAGTCCTGGGACCTCGAACATTTATAAGGCAGATTTAGTGGCTCGATCGATGCTTTGGACTAGCTTCAACGTCACTATGAAGCGAGAAATGGACATCACTTGCTCATGTTATTACAGTTATTATTATATGACGATCGCAATTCTCATACACTGAAGCGCCAAAGAAACTGAGAGATAATTAAACAGGCAGAATACAGCGCTGCGGTAGGTAACGCCTATATAAAACAACAACTTTCTGGCGCAGTTGTTAGATCGGTTACTGGTGCTACAATGGTAAGTTATCAATATTTAAGCGAGTCTGAATGTGGTATTATAGTCGGTGCACGAGCGGTGGGACACGGAATCTCCGAGGTAGTGATGAAGAGGGGATTTTCCCGTACTACCATTTCACGAGCGTGCTGTCAATATCAGAAATCCGGTAAAACATCAAATCTCCGACATCAATGCGGCCGGAGAAACATCCTGCAAGAACGGGACCAACGACGACTTATGTTGTGGATTGGCAAGACAGCCAACGCACTAGGACAGGAAGCCGAAAGGCACGCGTTTTAGCTCACGCAGGCTGGCGTGAGGTCTGGAACAGTTAAGGAGGTTAGACTTTAGCAAAAAAGGTCGTAGCTGCTGGAATACTTAACTTTAATCCATAATAGGTGAACATCGCTCTTGACGGTACATGTTTTACAGCAGCAATAGTAACTGGTAATGGCGCCTTGCTAGGTCGTAGCAAATGATGAGAGCGTAATTTGTCAGTGAACCATCGCTAGCAAAGTCGGCTGTACAACTGGGGCGAGTGCTAGGAAGTCTCTCTAGACCTGCCGTGTGGCGGCGCTCGGTCTGCAATCACTGACAGTGGCGACACGCGGGTCCGACGTATACTAACGGACTGCGGCCGATTTAAAGGCTACCACCTAGCAAGTGTGGTGTCTGGCGGTGACACCACAACTTAAGAGAATTATTCAACGTGACAAAAGTGCAACCCTTCCACAAATAGCTGCATATGTAAATGATGGGCCATCAACATGTGTCAGCGTGCGAACCATTCAAGGCAACATTATCGATATGGTCTTTCGAAGTCGAAGGACCACTCGTGTACCCTTGGAGACTGCATGACACAAGGACTTACGCCTCGACTGGGCCCGTCAACACCAACATTGGACTGTTGATGACTGGAAACATGTTGCCTAGTCGGAGGAGCCTCGTTTTAAATTGTATCGAGTGACATGTACCGGCATGAAGACAACCTCATGAACCCATGGATCCCGGATGTCAGCAAGGGAGCCGCTGTAATGGTGGGGGTGTTTGCAGTTGGAGTGACATAGGACCCCTGATACAACTCTGATAGGTGACACTTAAGTAAGCATCCTGTCTGACCACCTGCATCCATTCGTGTCCATTGTGAAGGACTTGGACAATTCCAGCAGGACAATGCGACACCCTAAACGGCCAGAATTGCTGCATAGTGACTCCAAGAAGACTCTTCTGAATTTAAACACTTCCACCAGCCGCTAAACTTGAAGAGTCGAACATTGTTGACCATATCTGGGATGCCTTGCGACGTGCTATTGAGATCTCCACCCCTTCGTACTCTTAAGGATTTATGGACAGCCCTGCAGGATTTATGGTGTCAATTCCCTCCAGCGCTACTTCAGACATTATTCGAGTCCACGCCACGTCGTGTTGCAGCTTTTATGCGTGGTCGCAGGGGTCCTACACAATATTAGGCAGGTGTACCAGTTTCTTTGGCTCTTCAGTGTATAAAGAAACTGGCTTGGGGACTTTCAGGTAAATGTCGGATAACAAATGCCACGGCTCGAGAGAGGAACTCGAATACTTTTCTGATATTCAGAGGCAGCCAACGCTAATTTCTTTAGAGTGTCCATTCAACTCTTGGTCTCCTGTAACTGTCGATTTGCGGGCAGCCCATCTCATTCAAAGTCCAACAGGACCACACCCACTAAAAAAGCTTGTTTGGTCACCGTACCAGCTGTTTTTATAATTGTTTATTTCTTTTGCGACGTATGGAGAAATACACTAAGTTAAAAAAGGTCCTCTTCTGAACTGAACGTGTAGCGTTGTGTGCTGTGCACTAGCTTGTAAGCCACAGATGTTGGACTAACCCGGATGGAACGCACACGGTAGGCTAATCACCTTGAGCCGGCCTGGGTGTGGCCCCCGCTCCTCTTTAGGTAAATCCTGAGCTGGTCGCCAGCTTCTGCCTCGGGGAAGACGGCACACAAGCAGTTTAAATACACTACGGAAAAAATACCGCCGTCATGCAGAGTAATGAAATTTTGGGAATACGTTTGTCTGCGTATTAAGTGATTAACATCGTAAAATTACAGCTTCATGTAAGCGCGAGATACGCCATTGCAAATGCGAAATGCTGGTACATGAGCAACCTATGTTCCCGACAGATTACTGAACTCAAACATGCAAATGTGCATGCATTGTGTTGTGCAGGTGCTGGATGTCAGTTTGTGGGATGGAGTTCCATGCCTGTTGCACTTTGTCGGTCATTGCAGGATCGTGTGAGGCAACGGATGTCAGTTTGTGGGATGTCGTTCGATGCCTGTTGCACCTGGTCGGTCAATACACAAGCCGTTAATGCTGGTTGTGGATGACGTGTACTCAATTGTAGAGAGGTCTGGTGACAGAGCAGGATAAGGAAACATACCGACACTCTACAGAGCGTGTTGTGTTGTAACGTCGGTATGTGGGCGAGCGTTATCATGCTGGAAAACACCCTCTGGAATGCTGTGAATGAACGGCAGCACAACAAGTCGAATCACCAGAGTGACGTACAATTTTGGAGTCAGGGAGCGCGGTATAACCAAGAGAAAGCACTCCTGCTGTCATACGAAACCCCACCCCAGACCGTAACTCAGGTGTAGGTCCAGTGTGTGTCTAGCACGCAGACAGGTTGGTTGCAGGCCTCCTCCTAAGCAACACGCGACTGTCACCGCAACCGAGGGAAAGCCAGCTCTCATCACAAAACGCAGCAGGCCTGCTCACTGCCCTCCAATGAGCTCTCTCTAGCCACCATTGGAGTCGCCAATGACGGTGGTTTGGGTTTGGTGGAATGCTCGTTACAGGGCGTCTAGCTCGGAGCTGTACTTGAACTAACCGATTTGGAAGAGGTCGTATTGTCACTCAAGTGCTAACTGCAGCACATATCGCTGCTACATTTACAGCACGATGCTACAGAGCTACACGCCGAACATGAATGTCTTCCACCTGGGTATTGCCACGTATCCGTCTGGAGCACGATCTTCTTGCTACCGTACGTTCTCGTGACTATCGCTGCCAGCAGTCGTACACAGTGGCTACAATCCCGCCACGTCTTTCTGAATTATAGCAGAAGGAACATCTAGCTTTTCGTAGCCCTGATACGCGACCTCGTTCAAACACAGAGAGGTGTTGATGATGGTGTCTTTGTCGTCTCAAAGGCATTCTTGACGAACTCACCGCGTCCTGTCTCGACTGTGCAGTTGGTATTTAAAGCAAATCTGATTTCTATCCTCATAGATCTGATTCTAACACCACTCTTATCCGACTGGCGCAAAATTTGAATGTATGTCATTTTTCAGATATAGAAACATGCCTACTAATTCTCGATTGACGCACAACTCCTTCTCGGTGTCGATATTTTTTTCCGTCAGTGGGTGATAACACTCAAAACACAATTTATACGATTGGCAGACACGTGGGACACACGGCTTCCCTCCCTTAGATTATCTTAACGACTGTGGCGTCACGACGGGCGTCCGGCCACAGAGACATAAAATAAGGTACTGTTTGCCAGATGCTGGAGAAAGCGGATCCCACACTTTGCGGAACAATTGATAGGGAAAAAAAATTGTGATTCAGGTTCCGAGTAGTACCGAACTTCCACAAGCCAACAAAGAGCTATATCTTGTTAGAACTGTCAGTTTTTCGACTGTTAATCAGTCGCTGAGGAAGGGTGGCCTGGCAGAAACCTCACGTGCGGTATTTATTGTTAAGGAGTGGAATCACCTGCCTGACGGCCTGCTATTGTGCGCGGCGCGCCGGCCGACCGCCCAGGCAGGGAGTAATCAGCGAGAGCGCCTCCCCCTCCCCTCCCCACCCCTCCTCGCGCCGCAGCTCTTTCAGACCGCAGCAGCATCCTGTGTCCCGCTGCGCCGACAGACGTGCGGGCTGCTGAATGGGCCGACTCCCCGGGCGGCACAGCTCGCCTCATTCGCGGCAGGTGCCGGTGTCTGCTGGTTCCTGGTCATCCCCCGACGTCATTCTTACCTTTTGTCCTCTGCCGACGACGCCGTGTAAGGTTTGTAGTAATCACTGCTGCAGCACTAGCCTAGCTGCGGCTAGGATGCTGCTCTTGAGACAAGGCGGCGGTAAACGTAAGGAGGGAACGACTAACGAAATTTTACGCACTCAGTTTTCTTCTTCACCTTTCCGATATCTTTCTGTTCCTTATCGGCATTTATGACCCTCACACTTTGCTCCCGTAGCTGCCGTCTAGTTATTTTGGAGCACGAGCTGCAGTAGGTTCCTCAGAACCTTCTCGAAGCATTCAATCTGAAGCCAAGCCGAGGAGCGTATGTTGTCCGGTTTTCGTTTTTCAGCTTGATAGCTATGTCTCAAACGCATTCGAACCCGCGGGCCACTTTCCCTGCACAAAGGTGTTCGTGCCCTGATTTTCTGAACAACTTTTTGCTGTCACTTGAGTGCGCACAATTATTATTTGTTCCTTCCCACAGCGATCCGTACAGTCCTCTATATGCATTCAGATCAAAATGGATTCTCGCCGTTGATCTTTGTGGGACTAAAATTTCCATTAGAGTACAACATCACTGCAACTAAGCTCGCCGTACAAAAAATTAATCACCGATAGAAAAATCACTAGAAACGTTACTTAATACTTTGTAGTTCTGCTCAAGGACCTCATTACCGCCTGGTTTCGGTTGTTAAGTCAGTCCAAGTACGTCGCATCCTAGTTAGGCAACTGGCTGAGGATTTGATCACGAAATTCCACCAAATTGCGTGGATGCTGATGTCGGCGTTTGACCCACTGTCTGAGCATGTCCCACAGATTTTCTGTGTGGTTCAAATTAGGTGATTTTGTAGCCCAGTTGAGTTGTAATAGGGTGGGGCGGTGTTCAGAAAACCAGTCACATATTCTCGCAGACCGACGAACCTGTGGTCTTTACGCGCCCGTGTGCGCAGTGGGCTGGCGCGAGGTGACCGACTTCAGATGTTCAATGCGTGCAGTTCACGTCGCAAGCGTTCTCTCGTCAATGGCTGGGGATGTACCTCAAGTCACTGCCTGCAGCTGTTCTTGTCGAGTCTGGAAGCGACTTCTTCCACAAGCCGTGAAACGGCTCTCCAGCCCCTCTCAGTCGGGATCTTTATCCAGACGGCATTCTGACACCGTGTTTCGCGGCCACGTGTGTTACAGCACTGCCTGAAGACACGTCGAACAGCCCGCCGCCAAACACCACGAAGTCCCGCCAACTTGACACACCGTATGACCAGGGCGCGGCCCAACACGATTGCTCCTTTTTGCCAATCTGTCACGCGGTTACATCTACCCATGTTGAAGCACAATGTCCACTTGAAACATAATTGTCTCATTGATCGATACCGCCTGATGCACACGTAGATACAGTGCGAGCGCGACTGATCACGCGAGTAGATGGTGCGCCATCTCTAAGGATTCAACGATTTATGTTTGCGTGCGCACACCATTAACTAATTATTTGTCCTGTGAGTTTATTATCGCAGAGTTCGTATATATTTAGGGTTTGGCGGACATACTGATCGAGGATGTAACAATGGTGTTCACTAGCTTAGTCATTATCTTAGTTTTTCTCTTCTTGTCTGATCTGGTTTTTCGTTTTGCTTACAAGGTTGCACTCCAGGCAAACATTTTCAGAATTTTTTTTTTTTTTTTTTTGTCATCACTCTTCTGACTGATTTGATGCAGACCGCCACGAATTCCTCTCCTGTGCCAACCCCTTGACCTCAGAGTAGCACCTGCAACTACGTGCCGGCCGGAGTGGCCGGGCAGTTCTAGGCGCTACAGTCTGGAACCGCGCCACAGCTACGGTCGCAGAATCGAATCCTTCCTCGGGCATGGATGTGTGTGATGTTCTTAGGTTACTTAGGTTTAAGTAGTTCTAAGTTCTAGGGGACTCATGACCTCATAAGTTAAGTCCCATAGTGCTCAGAGCTATTTGAACCATTTTGCAAACTACATCTCAACTATTTGATGGATGTATTCCAGTCCCTGTCTTCCTCTACAGTTTTTGTCCTCTACAGCTCCCTCTAGTACCACGGAATTCATTCCCTCAAGTTTTAACAGATGTCCTATCATCCTGTCCCTTCTTCTTCTCACTGTTTACCATGTATTCCTCTCCTCTCCTATTCTGCACAGAATCTCTTCATTCAATACTTTATCACTCCACCTAATTCTCAACACTCGTCTGTAGCAACATCTCAAATGTTTCGATTCGCTTCTGTTACGGTTTTCCCACAGTTCATCTTTCACTACCGTGCAGTGCTGTACTCCAGACGTACATTATCAGAAATTTCTTCCTCCAATTAAGGCCTGTCTTTCATACTACTAGACTTATCTTGGCCAGGAATGCCCTTCTAGCCATCGCTGCTCTGCTTTTGATGTCCTCCTTTCTCCGTCCATCATTAGTTATTTTACTGCCTGGGTAGCAGAATTCCTTAACTTCATGTGTTTCGTGACCATCAGTCCTGATGTTAACTTTCTCGCTGTTCTCATTTTTGCTACTTCTCATTACTTTCGTCTTTCTTCCATTACTCTGAATCCATATTCTGCAGTCATTAGACTGTTCATTCCATTCAGCAGATAGTATAATTCTTCTTCACTTTCACTTAGGATATCATTGTCATCCGCGATTCGTGCCATTGATATCCTTTTACCTTGAATTTTAATTCCACTGCCGAACCTTTCTTTCATTTCCTTCATTGCTTCTTCGGTACACAGATTGAACAGTAGGGTGGAAAACCTACCTCCCTGCATTACATCTTTTCTGATACGAGCACTTCGTTCTTGGTCGTCCACTATTATTGTTCGTTCTTGGCTCCTGTACATGTTGCATATTACCCTCTGTCTCTATAGCTTGCCCCTATTTTTCTCAGAATTTCGAACATAATGCACAATTTTACACTGTCGAACGCTTTTTCCAGGTCGACAAATCCTACGAACGTGTCTTGATTTTTCTTCAGTCTTGCTTCCATTATCAGCAGCAACGTCAGAATTGCCTCTCCGGTGCAAATTGTTCAAATCGCACTATGGGACTTAACATCTGAGGTCATCAGTCCCCTAGACTTAGAACTACTTAAACCTAACTAACCTAAGGACATCACACACATCCATGCCCGAGTCAGGATTCGAACCTGCGACCGTTGCAGCAGCGATGTTCCGGACTGAAGCGCCTAGAGCCGCTCCATCGCAGTGGCCGGCTTACCTTTTCTAAAGCCAAACTGATCTTCATCTAGCACATCTTCAATTTTCTTTTCCATTCTGCTGTGTATTATTCTTGTCAGCAATTTGGATCCATGGGCTGTTAAGCTGATTGTGCGGTAATTCTCGCATTTGTCAGCTCTCGCAGTCTTCGGAACTGTGTGGATGATATTTTTCCGAAAGTCAGATGTTATGTCGCCAGCCTCATACATTCTATACACCAACGTGAATAGTAGTCTTGAGGCCATTTACCCCAGTGATTTTAGGAATTCTGATGGGTTGTTATCTATCCGTTCTGCCTTATTTGATATCAAGTCCTCGAAAGTTCTTCTAAATTATGATTGTAATACTGGATCTCTTCTAAAATGAGCCCTGATTCTTCTTGTACCACATAAGACAAATCACGCTCATAAAGGCTTGCAATGTATGCATTCTACCTGTCCGCTCTCTCTTCTGCATTTAACAGTGGAATTTTCATTAGATATTAACAAGTTCCCGTTTTTCAAAAATGCTTTTCGTACTATGGCCAGTCTGCATTTTATTCCGTCTCTACTACGGTGATCGCCAGTTATTTTGTTGCATAAACAGCAAATCTTATTTACTGTTTTCAGTGTTTCGTTTCATAATATAATTTCTCCAGAATCGTCTGACTTAATTCGACTAAATTCCCTTAGCTTTGTTTTACTTTTGTTGATGTCCATCTTCTAACCTTTTTTCAATCTACTATGTATTCCATAGGAATGTTCTTTCAAGTGTTTTGCTGTCTGTGACAGAATTACAATGTCATTGACAAATTTCGTTGTATTTATCTCTTCTCCCTGTAGTTTAATTCACCGTCCAAATTTCTCCTTCCTTTGTTTCAGTGTTTGTTCAGTTTATAGGCTGAATAACAGTGAGCCCCATCTTAGTCCCGTCTCAACCTCTGCATGCCTTTCATGACCTTCGACTCTTATAACTGCAAACCGCTCCCTGGACTAATTGTAGGGAGTCTTTTTCTGCGTTTTACCGCTGATACCTTGAGAACTTCAAGGAGTGTATTCCAGTCAACATTGTAGAAAACCTTCTGTAGTCAACAAAAGCTCTAAGGATAAGTTTACCTGTGTGGGTTGTATTAGGTATGTGTGCCGCTGAGGTCTTTGTCACGTCAGCAAACCCACTGTACAAGTAAACTGAACGTGCCTGACAGGAACGGGCGCACTTGTTTCTCTCGGTGTCACGCTCGTGATATTTCTGCATGTTACTTTCGTCAGAGTAAGTGACCTCGTGTTCTTGAAGGCAGAAGAATTTGAAATAAAATATTTAATTACGTTTCTGTAATTATCTTTTGATTTCGAGCTGAAATTTATTCGGAAATCACTGACAAAATCGTGTGAAACATAAGTAGTGAAAATTGTGATTCCTGTAATGACAGTAGTGGTTGGAGAGGGGCTGCGCTCAGGCCGATGCGACGACTCTTCTACGAGGTTCTGTGAAATTAATTAACGGCCCGCTGCTGGCTCACTTGCGGTCTTGTAGAGTCCTGCTTCTCCGTACCAAAATAAATGCGTGAAATGTTACAAGAATCGATTAGAAATGATGAAGAGGCGTAAAGAGTCTAGTTAAGTCAAGAACCTAGTTAAGTCTCACCATGTGTTCGGAGAGACGTTTATTAATCAATCTTCGGTCATGAAATTGAACAGTTTGTTGCTCATTAAGCAATAGCAGAATTCAGTTTGTCACAAAGTTAAAATCATTTCTAGCCACTAACATAGTCCTAAGTTATGCATTAGCTCATGGATTGATTATATGACACATTGTTATATAATACCTCTTTTAAATTTGCTAATGGAAGAGCATGTGTGCATCCATACCATGAGTTACCAACCAGTGCCAGGCCGATGGGTTCAATGAAAATCCCAAGCGCTAAGAATACCACAAACAGGAAATAATCAAGCAAGACGAAACCCCATATTAACAATCCTCTATTTGTTGAATACAGTATTAGCGAGATGGTGCTTCCCACCGGCACGTCGATAAAATATCTGGTTGTAACGCCGAAGAACGATATGAAATGGAACAAGCACATAAGGACTTTAGTAGGGAAGAAGAATAATTGACTTTGATTTATTGGGGGACCTTTAGGAAGGTGTGGTTCATCCGGAAAGGAGACATGTATAGAAGACTAGTGTGATCCATTGTTGAATGTTGCTCAAGTGTTAGGGACCCTACCATGTCAGATTAATGGCAGACATCGAAGCAATTCAGATGTAGGCTGCTAGATTTGTTATCGTGTAAAGTGACAGTATTTTGCACATTACAATGATTCAGTTTCTTCCACTTGCCACGTGATTAACCAAAATTTTGAAATATTTGATAGGTTCCTTATCGTTTACAAGGACATTTCGATATGACTCACATCATCAGGTAAACATTTTCACTAATTCTTAATGTTCATTGCATGTTCAGTCATTTGTTTTATTATCAAATCCTGTGGGCTCGGTGAAACAAGACTCAGAAAAGGGACGTAGGCCTCACAGTGTGTGAGCAAACCGCCCACACCAGCACGGAATCGACTAGTAGGGTTGTAGCGATATGGCTTTCAAAAGCGGTTTCGCAGTCCAGCTCACACAGGGACAAGTGGGACGGTTCACAGTACTCCACAGACTGGACCGCCAGAGCACCCACACACTGTGCACCTGAGCTCGGTCGACCCCCCGAGTCGCATGTGAAAATCTTGCTGAACAATACAAAGGTGAGACACGCTGTCCCCAGCAGCCTTTAGCTCGGCAATCACGTACGACAGGCTGCTTCCCAAGAATGTTTCACTGAGTGGTCTCCAACTGCTGGAATTTTCATTGGACGGTGAAGTAGTGATAAATTCTAGAACTTTTGACCCCAAACACAAAACTGAAGTTGATGGTTGGTCGTCAGTCGGAAGAAAAAAAACAAGGGGGGGGGGACGTATAAGGAATTCTACGATTATGATTCGCAGCTCGCAGGGTGCTGGTGAACCAGGAGTTTGGAGAGAGGGTGTTCCAAATGGAGGCCCATGAAGAATGGATGTCTTCCGCGTCAGCTTTTGTCGGCGGCAGACATATATCTTTTGCTCTGAGGCGAACTTGCGTTTTAGGAAACACTGTACCTATTGTAAACATAGACGATTACGAACTTGGCCTATCTGGCTGGGAGTTCTCGTCTATTACGCAGCATACAGTTAAAGTGCTCTTCTGTTGGTGTACTCTCACGCTGAGACGTTATTCTTCTGTTGTGAGCAGAGAAGTCACAAGACTAGATTCAGATTCAGTAGTCAGTGGACTGATTGTGCTGCCGAGGCCTTGAATTTTAGGATTCAGAATATTCTAAAAGGCTACGGCGCAGCGCTGTTCGAGAATCGTCACACCGTTTCGCCACCACGGTGTACTCACGGTGGTACTGCGATTCGCTCCGGCATTGTAGATCTGAGAACGTTAATTGCTGTGAACACTATTCCCATATTTTTTATCTCCGCTGAGGTTACACACCAATTGTTTGAGAGTTGCTTCTTCTAGAGTTTCATACTGAAGTGATGTCAGTCACTTCGAGTTTTACGAGTATTTCGCATTCACGTATCAAAAAATAAGGCACAATTAGACATTTGATTGTTAGTCTCAGTTTAGAGAGCACTTTATTTTGTACTATATGTCTTTTGGACGATTGTGGCATTGTATCATCTTCAGTTAAAATGTTTCTGATTTAAATTAAATTTATGTAGTGCAGAACTGCGTTTATTGTTTGAGTAGAGATAGGTTTCCCTTGACTTTTTTAATTTTTTTGTGTTTTTGTTGTTATTAATAATGCTCAGATCCAGTGGGTATGTGGACGAGCTTGTAGACTAGACTATAGTCTGAATACCTTAGGAAATAGTGAATCACCCACGGGAAATTCAATGTGATGAAACAAGTTGTTGTTATTGGTTAGGTATCGTTCCTAACCACTACCTGCAGAGGGTATTTACAGGTGACAGGGCCGCTGTTCATACACCATTAGCTAAACCCGCATATTTCCACACTTGTAGGAACAATTGGTTTGTCTCGGTCCATACTTTTCTAGGACCTTTCTAGGACAGACCTTTCTAGGATAGACTCTTCCATAAGGTAGTCAATGAAAGGAGTGGTCTGAAACCTCGGTATTTTTAATATTTTGAGTGGTTAAGTTTGATTTCAAAGTGTTCAAAAGCTTGTTCTACAGCTTGTTTTCATTTTTTATTTTTATTTGTTTCTTGATACAGTCAGGGAACTGTATTAGAATTAGCATTAGTTGTATTTATATTTTACGTTTAATGTGGCTGCTTCCGCCTCAGTCCGCTGGCTACGGTCATTTCTTGTTTTGTGAGTATGTGTGGGTACTTGTTACACTAATGATCGTTGAAATTTGAATGTATGGGGAGCCTAAATTGTGCCTACGTTAGGAGGTAAATGTTTTCTGTGATCACGTTTCACATGCTAACGACAGCTAAGGCTCGCTTGGCAGCACAACACAACGTAGGGAATAATAATATTGAGGTGGAAGACACATGGCAGTAGGGGCAGCTTGTGGGATGAGCGAGAGCTGCAATTGTTTGCAGCACAGTGAGCAAATAAGGAGTATGCACATCCCCAGGAATTTTGTGAAGCCGTTACGTTCAGTCAAGCCTTTGTGAGCATTCACAAAGCGAGGACGAAGTGCAAAAGCACGTAGAGACGGTCGTCAAGATCCGTAATTATGATGGAGGCGGTCCACGGAGACGTAAACCGCCCGGCCGTAACTGCAGCAGACCGCAGCCACGTGCAGCTGCACGGTGCAGCATGACTGGTGCGCGCCTTCTCCAACTCCGTGAGCACACACAAAAAGAGACGGAAGAGGGGAGGAGGTCCCCTGCCAGTACAGGGAGGGGACTGCAAATTCACAGACAAGATTTAGGTAAGGAGGTGTGGCGTACATTCTACAATACCTCAAATATCTGACCAATAAGGTCAGTACCGAACGTGATAATCAGATCTAAACGGGGAACTGTGAAACACATAAAGGTCTCATTGACAAGGTAACCTTCATTATGGAAAGCCAAATCCAGAAAGTCACTACCGAAATTCAAACAATTAGAAATGAGAGCCCGAAAGTGAAAGGTAAGGTCGCAGCACTCAGAGCAAAAGTCAAGCGAGAAATTGCGAGAGCCGTAATAACCGCGAACGAGTCTGAATTAATTGCGCGGGGCGCGAAGCCAATTGCTCGCGAAAGAAGAGATGAATCCGGGTAAAAGCGCATTGTCTAAGTTGCAGGCACGGATAAAACGTCAGGCAAGGCCAACCACGCCTACGGAAACAGAAAAAGTCAGTGACTTGCAGACGGCAGCCATCGAGGTAACGGGTGCAAATTTGTCAGGACCAAATACCGTTCCGGTTAACAGTAACATGGACTCGGATATCAGAATTTCATTGCGGCTTCAGACATAAAGCGCGTTTGAAGAACAAAGGGCGGTTACCCGTGGCATGGCCCCCGCCTCGGCACAGTCTCTTGCGGTGTATGAATATTTGAGAGAGCCGGCCGGTGTGACCGAGCGGTTCTAGGCGCTTCAGTCTGGAACCGCGCGACCACTACTGTCGCAGGTTCGAATCCTGCGTCGGGCATGGATGTGTGTGATGTCCTTAGGTTAGTTAGGTTTAAGTAGTTATAAGTTCTATGGGACTGATGACCTCAGATATTAAGTCCCATAGTGCTCAGAGCCATTTGAACCAATATTTGGGAGCGGCAACGGCACATATGAAATGCACAACAGTTGTCCGATAATGCGCACCACGGCACACTTTACCAGTCCTCATACTGTGGTGGAGGACACGAGACAGTCTGGCAAAGGTCGTTGCACCGAGAGGAGCGAAGAACGAAGTGAAAATGTCGTAGCTCGACGAGTCAGGTAACTAACGATTTTAAAAGCTTTATTACACTGAGGCAGTCTCAGCACTATAAAGACGAAGGAAGCATATTACTTCCCAAGACCTTCATAGAGCAATTTGATCTACTCCCATCTATACATTGGCCTCTCATGTATAAGTCAGATTTCGTGTGTTCACACACGGAAGGAAGAAAATCAGGATTTATGCGAAATATTGCAGGGACGTACACATCATATGATGAGTTGCGTGAAGCTTTGTCGAACAAACATAGGTCCAGTGAAACGCACGATAAATAAAGCAGAAACTAACGATGTTTGGGAACTTAGAGCGTCCTGACTTCCGCAGTCCTGTGAAGTTATTCCGAAACATGGCAAAGAGAAACCGATACCTGGATGATCCACGTAGTCCAGCATAGATCATACGACGTTGCTGTACGAAGTAGCCTTTTTGTTTCAGCAAACGCTCGCTGGCAGGTGCGAAAATGACGTACAGGCATTTAAAGGAACATTACGAGAGTCAGAATTTACGTTCAGTGAGCAACAGGTGCGAGAGAAACGAAGGCAACGGGAAGTACACAATGAAAGAAGAAAAAATCACGGCAGAAACAACAGTGGAAAAAACTGGTAGAATGGGGGAAACAGGCAGCCGCCACCAAGTACAAATCGAAGAAACCTCAGTAGGTCCAATTCACATTGGAAAAATAACGGAAGGGACAACAGCTAACAGCACTAACAAAAGTGGCATCCTCATGGCATTGGTGTAACGTGGGTAGACAACAACAGGGATAAAATGCTGGGGAGCAAATGATAACGATAATCGGAACAAAAAGATGGAATTAAGACCACCAAACCCGGGGCACGCATGTCAAGAAGACGTCGAGCCACAAGACTGACTAGGCTGTAAGGCGGGCAGGACCGTAAATTCGCCCGTGACTAGTCTCGAAGCCAGTCAGATGGATATAATCAAATACGAGGAAGATGTGCAGTGGAAAGCAATTGTTAAAAGCTGTATATATTTAGTGAGTAAGTTAGTTATAGGATTTAGGAGAGTTACGGGTGTATGTTGAACACAAAGATATGATTACATGGTAGTGTTTTAGTATTTATTTATTCACCAAACTAGTTTCAGCGACAAATATAACCGTCATTCTTTCCCAGAAATTTGTAGGCAGAATACACTGAGAAAACACAAAAATTTCTGGAAGAGAAGCTAATCAGCTCTTAAGAAGCCTTTCAGCAAACAAAAGGCTGTAATGGAAGGGAAAAATGTGACAGGAAACACGGCACTTTGCAACAATACAATCTTCACTGCCCTGAGAGAACTGACACAGGGCACAGAACAGAAAACACACCCGCCCAAAAGAACCACTCCCCCCCTTACACACAGAGACATAACTAAAGAATACAAGTCGTCATAACTCCCCCAACAATTTCCATAGCCTTTTCGCAACATACGATATATTTCTCAGCGGCACACACGAACAGCAAGATGACGTAATGTTTTGGATTAAGGACTAAATGAGAAAGTTTTGTTTTTCTGTGTATAAAAGCAGCTGCAAGCAGTCCAACGAACGTGAGTACACGACACACTATGTAACAACCTGGTACACACCAAAACTGTATTCTGAACATTACCGCAATCCCAGCTGACATACATAAGTTCACGTTTTTGTATTTGTTTACCAACAGCCGTTCACACAGTTGCAGATGACATGATGTATGCCGAGAAAAACAGCAATAGAAGAACACAGGAAATAGGCTACAAACAGCGACAACAGTCTTAAAACCATGTTGTATCGTATAGTAAATAAGGTACGCACACAAAACAATATTTAAAAAACAATCAGTACAAATGTAATAATGTTTTATAACTGTACTATTTCTGCATGTTTTAGAATTAAAGAACCCACCGACGACGGCGATATTTGTCGCTGAAGCTAGTTTGGGTACCAGTGAATTTGGTACCAAGTCAATAATGAATGAGCCGGGCAGAGTGGCGCCGCGGTTAGAGGCTCCATGTCACGGACTGCGCGGCCCCTTCCTCCCTCAGCCAGGGGTGTGTGTGTTGTTCTGAGCATAAGTTAATTAAAGTAGTGTGTAACTATAGGGACCGACGACCTCAGCAGTTTGGTCCCTTAGGAATTCACACAAATTTGAGCATTTGAATACTGAATATAACCATAATCGAAATAGAATGCAGATGTAGAAGAGGTGAACGCCACTGTGAAATTGTATAACAGTACACAATTGTTGATGTGTTTAGAAAGACATAGATATTGGAACTGATTCTTAAAATGAGTTTGTATGAATTTTGTGTGGATGTAGATAGCCTCACCAAAGGGTGATTTGACATTTGTTGTTTGTGATGGCATGCAAGTGTGTTGACTGCTATTGCATTTGTCTCCATCGAGCGTGATGAAAGATCTTGTAAGGTGGCCTGCTCCATGTGGCGACATGAGAGCGCACCGTTATTTGTGTGTATTGTTGGGAATTGATTTTGTTTCTGTTCAGAGGGATGGGAGCATCTCGTGGTCGTGTGGGAGCGTTCTCGCTTCCCACGCCCGGGTTCCCGGGTTCGATTCCCGGCGGGGTCAGGGATTTTCTCTGCCTCGTGATGGCTGGGTGTTGTGTGCTGTCCTTAGGTTAGTTAGGTTTAAGTAGTTATAAGTTCTAGGGGACTGACGACAATTGATGTTAAGTCCCATACTGCTCAGAGCCATTTGAACCATTTTAGAGGGATGGGAAACTTTTGTTAGGTGGCCAGCGCTGTGCCCCAATACATTACTGGTGATGTTGTGGCTTGGTGAGAGGTCGTCAAATACAATGTTGTGGAAATAAAAACGTACAGAGGAGAGAGCGATGGGGTTCTCATCAGTGAAGTGAGGAAGAAAGTTCTGAGAACTGTTGAAACCCAAATGCATGAAGTTGTAATATTTAGTGATCATGGCAGTCGTGCTAGTGAGGAGTGAATATGTTATCTTGCATACTAAAACCGTTATATTCCGCACGTTCCATTAAAAGCATAAGAAGTACTCTTGTTAGCACCACAGCAAAGACATATGAGGAAGGAAAGATGTGACAATAACAAGCACGAGAGAAAGGACAACTACGAAATTGGTATTGTCATTATTGAATATAAAGTGAAGGTACTGGTGAAACTGATTAATTAATAAATTGTATGAAAATCTTCTCTGCTGTACTTACGAATTGCCAACTCGTTCGAGTCCAGAGCATACAAAAGAAAGGGAAAGAGCACCCACAATCATATATTTACGTTCGCTTAGTGCAGTCGCGAATCCTGGATTGTTCACAGATACAGTCACGACGACATCCGCATCCAACTAATGTGCTGCAAGATTGGGCAATCTTGTAACTCCATACGGTGACGTCCAACCGTTAGGATTAAACAATGGTATTAACGTAAGACAGTAACAGTAATCTAGAAAATACTGAACAGTACAGTCACTTATATATATATAGCAAGTACACTAACATAGATTTGAATGTGAAGAGTGACGAATTGGCTCTGAGCACTATGCGACTTAACTTCTGAGGTCATCAGTCGCCTAGAGCTTAGAACTAATTAAACCTAACTAACCTAAGGACATCACACACGTCCATGCCCGAGGCAGGATTCGAGCCTGCGACCGTAGCGGTCGCTCGGTTCCAGACCGCAACGCCTAGAACCGCACGGCCACTCCGGCCGGCAGGTGATGAATTATTTTAACTTTTATTTGAATGTATTTTCTCCCTTTTTACAGTAAATAGGTCAAGTATGGGTATTCAATAGTTTGAGGAATTTAAGTGATATAAAATTATTTCATACTTTAAAACATATATCGTAACAAAGTAATCTACAAATTCATCGTTTTTTATTTGAAGGTAAATACAAGTGGAAATCTTCCTTGACTATGTAGACGTAGAGCAATTTGTAGGTACTAAAAATAAAGATAAATGATCTCACTGTTGCTAGTATGTTACAATTTATAAAGCAACAAGAAGAAATGTCTTTGTGCAGAGCTATAAATTTTTTGTTCTTCATATTTACGTTGGCAATATTTTCTTTAAGTGCATCAGAGTATGGAATGTTGTATGTTGTGGGTACAGGTCGCTGTGGACGGAGGCTCTGGCGGCATGCGTACTCGATGCAGCACTGGACGTACACATGTAGACAGAACAGGACATTGGATGTGAGAATAGGTTTATGACGCTGGGACCAGAGGAGAGCCGGTCTCAGGTCGTCTGGACGCTCAGTGACAAAGGGCCAAGCTAGAGCAGGTTACTGGGGGGCACGGTCTGAGTGGCATGCGCCAGCTAGCAGGAGGCCACGACCACCAGCAGACACGTGTGTTGTTGAGACAGCTGAAGAACTGCCTCTATGAACTCATCTCAACCACTGTACCTGTATATCAACACAAGATAATCCCGTTTGCACGTAGAAGCACCGTCAGACCGAACCACAACTGACTGCTAATATCCGAAGAGAGCAGACAACTTCTTTCATGCTCTTCTGAAAATTTCTTATCTAGACAGAGAATGCCATTATGGCCATAGGCTGGACCATTCAGTGTCACCTAGTACTAACTCCTGAAAGATCAGAACCACACAAAATGGTTTTGCATCCAAAAAAGTAATCTAACCAAAACAACAAAAAACTTACATTTCTGGAGCCTCCTATATACTAATCCAAAATTACAACAAACTGTATCAAGAAAAGATGAGCATGAATAACATGATTAGGTTCACAAACATAGCTGCGAGAACAGAAGATCACAAAGAAAAGAAGTTGAGGCTCCTTCACAATTCTCATTAGTCAATGCAGAAGAGATTTTAGGGTGGCCAATATCCTTCCTGACGGTAATACTATGTGCAGACCCTATATGAACATTTTTCGGTCTTGGAAAGTACATTTATATTTGAATTTGTTGAACAAGCAGTACAGCCACTTACCTTGTAACATATTCTGACAGGCCTGTCACATTCTCACCACTTCCAGCCTGTCCGGATCGACAACAGATTGACCAACTTTCAGCAGTACCATGGCTGATCTCTATCACATTCTTATCTTAGTCTTCACTATCTGCGTCCTCACATAACCACTTCAGTCCATTCCCATCCGCAAACTGCATGTAGAAGTGTGTGTTTGAAGCACCAGTGTATGTGTACAATGTTCATATTGACTGAAAACAGTTTACTGTCATGTAATCAGCCAGTGACCACAAGCACACCCACGCAAACAAAAAATGTTTCTCTCTGATACACATAGTCTTTTTTAAATATTCATTGTATATGTTTCCTATGTTTCATATGTAAAGTTTATTGTGTTCATTTTCTGGTTCATAATTGGTATACCATTCCTTCTCAATTGTATATTTTACATTTTGTATGTTGTTTATATGTATCCATCTAGTTTGAATTTTAAATTCATTATATGATTTCTACAGTTGAAAGTACATTTAAAATGATAGTTATATATGTGGTCAATCCCAATTTTCATAGATTCAAATATTAAAGAAAAAATAACTTGATAATTCAAATGTAAACTCAGTTTGTCAAAGCATAGGTTTCTCATTTATATACGTAGCGTTATTGAAATATCAAAAGATTGCACACTGTATGTAAACACTGGACTTGCAAAGTCAATTTGAAAGTGCTGTATTAAGCAGGAACGAGAAAATGTCCAGATATGGATTCATAGTAATTTTCTTTTAAATCTGGGTGTAAATATTTGATGGCAACCATGTGCTTTAAGGAACAACTGACGAATCTACTTGATGTGCCTTATAATTTTTTAAATTATTCTAATTACGTAATTTAATGGACGACCTCTCTGGTGGTATTAACTCTCCATATTTTATAGTTTTAAATTTGTGTTTTCCTCAACATACGTCACGCTAAATATAGAATATGCTTAGGGGTGAATGCGTGAAGGAGTACGGACTTAAAGTCTGAGTATGTGAACCGCCATACGATGAAAGAAATGAAAGATATATTGCAGTGTTATTTTAAATTTTTGCTTTCTTGACATGTGTTATTTTGTATATGACTGTTTTCTTGGTGTTGTGACGTCTCTGAGCAAAGTGTTCCACATATAAAGATCTGGAAAATGAAAAATAAATAATAACTGTGTCTTAAATGCAAAGAATTGAAGCAACGACCCTTGGTCGAGTGCAGAATGAAGGTGCTGAGACATATTCGTGTTCAACTGTCCTTCTGACCCTGGTATCTTAATAGATCAGTTATAGGAATATTTGATGTTTGTATCATTTTCTATTTCATTAGATGACACTATAACAGTCAACTCATGGTAGTACAAAATTGTTGGCAAGGACGTGTTGTAATGTGGCAGTACTTCGAACCGTACAGTGATTCATTTCCCCCGCCCCCCCTCCCCCCTGCTATGTGATTAATCTGAAATTAGGAAATATTTGATAGGTTCTGCGTCGTTCATGCGGATAACTGAACGTGGTTAGTACCGTTAGGTACACTTTCCCGTTAATTCCTAATATTTATTGCATGTTGGGTCTTCGGTATTATTATCAAAGACTGTGAGCTCAGTGGAGTAAGAGAGAAACGGGACATAGGTCATACTGTGTGTCAGTGGGTAGCCCTCGCCAGCCCAGAAGCGGCATGTAGTGAGGGGGAGTAGCGGTATAGCTTTCGTAGGTGGTTTCCAAGTCCAGCTTATTGTGGTCGCCGTCCTTTGATGTTAGAGCGATCGGCGAACTGACAGACTGCACTGCAAGAGCGCGGACACTATGTGCATCGGAGTTCAGTCGACATCTCGTAGTCGCATCTGGAGCAACTCAGTGGCACCAGCAGCCTTTGCCTCGGCAATCACTTACTCCAGGCTACTTCCGAAGAATTTTTCACTGACTGGTCGCCGATTGGTAGACCTTTGTTTGGGCGGTAAAGTAGAGATGAATTCTACAAGATTCGACTCCAAAAATCGGACTAAAGTTGGTGCTTCTCAGCACTCAGAAGAATGAGCCGAGAAGGAAAATGTACAGGGAATTCTACGATTATGATTCGCCACCAGCACTTATGCGGGAGGAAAACAGAGGTTTGCTGGAGAGCCAGCAGTTTTGAGACATAGTCTTCCATCTGGAAGCCCGTGTCTACTCTTGTTGATGATGGATAGACGTGCTATCTTTCGCTCTCAGGTGAATTTGTATTTCAGCGACCATTTAACCCACTGTACTTAGAGAAATATGCACTTCGGCATTCCGGCTGCGCGCACTCGTCTAATAGACAGTGGTGTCGGGCTAACTTCCATCACATTCTGCAGGACTGCAGCTTCGCAGACGGCCCAGCTGTCTTCGAGAATCGTCACTCTGTTTCGGCACCAGGCTGTATTCACGGAGTTGTTACGGTTCGCTCCGGCATTGTATGGTGTCTTGTTAATTGCTTTGATCACTATTAACGTATTTTTTAATCCCCATTGAGGTTTCACACCAACAGTTTGGGTCCTCCTATTTGTTCTTGCTCGTTTTGAGAGCGCGTCTAATCTGCGTTTCAGTTTAGCCATTCTTACGAAAGGTTATCTCTGGGTACTGAATCTCAGTATGTAGCTCTCCTTGTTGCATATGTCGTGCACTCCACGGAAAAGGGTAGTGCAGGGTGATGGCAGCTGTTGGCGTTGAGGTACAGCTCCACGTGTGTTTTCTTTCGCTAGACCGGGTGTGCGGTCCGTTTTCTTCTTTATTAGGATATCGAGGAGGGGTATGTACCCATTTCCTTAAAATTCCATTGAGAAATGGTGTTCTCGTGTATGCTGTTCGGATAGTTGAGAAATTCTTTTAGGGTGTCGTTGCCGTGTGGCCATACCGCAAAAGTATCATCCACGTACCGATAAAAGACCTTGGGTTTAAGGTGTGCTGTTTCTCAGGCAATATCGTCGAAGTACCGTATTCCATATAAAGGCTGGAAATACATAGTTCCAATGGGTATCCCATAGAGACTCCATCCAAACCTGTTGATCAAACTTGCCCCCACACTGCAAGTACGTGGTTCTGAGAGCATGGCGGAATAATTCCATTGCGACTTCGTCGAAATGGTTCTCAATTAGTTTCATGGTCCTCTAGCGGTGCCCTCGTGGAGAGAGATATGATGTCAAAGATATCATTTTTGTCAAGACGCCACTCCTTGAGTGTCTTAATAAACTCTGTGGAATTCTTGTTGTGGTGGGGCCATTTCCACACGAGCGGCTTGAGTAGTAGTGCAAGGTGATTTAGTAGTCTTTCCCGGTGTAATAACTGCTGATATTCTTCACGGGTTTGCAGCCGAATCATGATGTCGTCCAGACACAATATTTCGGCGGACTAGCTGGCCGCCATTTTCAGGTGAATTAATGTTCGTGCACTGCCACGCCGGAATTGAATTCCAGCCACAACGACGAAAACCTTTATACACCACGGACCGAGCACCGCGCGTGCGCGAGATCATGGGCAGCGGCTCCTGGTGGCAAGTAGACACGCAGCGTTCCGGTGGGAAAAGACGGCAGAATCGATAAATCGCAACAGCATTAGTTCGAAGAATCCAATGATCGAAAAGAAGGCCGTTGTTGTCTAATGTCGGACAAAATCGGATTCCATATCTTACTTACCTTTATCCCTGTTAATATTACTTCATAATCTAATTTCAATGCATTATTTAAGAACACATGCCCAATAGCGAGAAGTAGAAGTGATCAATTGCGTCTTGTCATACATCATCCTGTGTCCTTCGTTAAGGCCGACTTCTCAGGCTGGAACAACCGAGTGTGCCGATGATGTTCCACACACCGGTCCGGAATAGTTCGAATTATTTGACCAATATACTTCTTTCCACAGTGACACGGAATTTCATAAACCCTGGTCTTCCCCAAGCCCAAATTATCTTTAACTGAGCCAAGAAGTGCTCTAGTCTTGGCCACCGGGGTAAAAACACTTTTAATATCATATTTTCTTAAAATTCTTGAAATTTTGGATGCTGTACTTCCCGCAAAGGATAAATAAGCAACAGCTTTAATAGTATCCTCTACTGGCTCGCGTGACGGACCAAACTGAAGAGCACGGCATATTTCTTGTTCCGTATAACCATTCTGGTTAAAAACAATCTTCAAATGATCAAGTTCTTCTTTCAAATGTTCCTCGTCAGAAATGACATAAGCTCTTTTCTCCAGAGTCCGCAAAACTCCACTACGTTGATGTGTTGGATGACAGCTGGTCGCATGAAAATAGCGGTCAGTATGAGTAGGTTTCCGAAACACGCTGTGTCCAAAAGTCCCATCGTCCTTTCTTTGAACTAAAACATCAAGAAATGGAAGTTTACCATCACTTTCAGTTTCCATAGTAAATAGCATACTCGGATGTAGATATTTATGAGGCTCTAAAAAGCGATTTGATTCGCTTTTTATAGTATTTTAACTGTCAATTCCAAGTGGTCAAACCATAAAAATATCATCAACGTATCTCAAAAAACACTTTGGTTTAAGAAACTAAGTTTTGAGTGCCATGTCCTCAAAGTCTTCCATAAAAAGGTTGGCGACTAGGGGGGCAGTGGAATCCCCATAGCCACTCCGCCAGTTTGCTCAAAATAGACATCATTAAAAAGAAAATGTGTTGAAGTCAACACATGACGACATAACTTGGTGGTTTCTTCATCTAATTTCTCACCGATTAGTAACAGGGACTCTTCAAGAGGAACCCGAGTAAAGAGAGGAATAACACCAAAGCTGACGAGCAAGTCAGGACCATAGTACAACGATTTTAATCGTCGAATGAAATCAGACGAATTTGACGTGTGATCTTCACATTTCCCACATATGGCCCCAGAACTGAAGCTAAATATTTGGCCAAATTATAGGTAGGGACGCCCAAGTTGCTGACAATGCGACGCAGAGGAATACCACTCTTGTGAATCTTGGGTAAACCATACAATCTCGGAGGAATCGCCGCACCAGGATGAAGTTTCTTGATGACATCACTAGGTAAGGAGCTCTTCTTTAAAAGTGAGAGAGTCTTCCGTTTTATACAATCCGTGGGATCATTTTTGATTTTCCGATAGGCCGATTCCTCTAACAAAAAATCCATTTTGACGACATAATCCTCACGCGAGAGAATAACCACCTTTATCAGCCGGAAGAATTATTAGATCCCGATTTTCTCTCAGAGACCGAATAGCACCTTTCACAAGAATATTATTCCGTGGAGCGGGAACTCGACGACGTTTATAGGCAACCTCCTGCCTAATCCTTCTGCCCTGTTCTCAGGAAGGCGGGTTTGCTCTACAGCACAAATAAAATCCGTAATAGGAGTCCTCTCAGGAGTAGGTGCAAAATTTAAACCTTTTTCCAAAACAGATAACGTAGCATCATCAAATTCCTGATTCGTAAGATTAATAACCACCCGTTCTCGGGTGTCGTCAACAGACATAATAGGAGAAACACAGGGACGTTGGAACTTAGGTGACTGTTTGCTAGTAGCAATTTTCTGCACTGAGTCCGAAAAAGCCCATGAAGCGCTATCCACCCATTCCCACGATGTGGCAGACCACCGAGATGTTGGTTTCGGGCATTCTCGCTTAGTCTAGGATTCTGCATGTCTCCTTTCCCACCTCTTCTGCGGCTTCAGACGACAGCCCATGTATGGTCTGTTCGACGCTTCTGGTGAGCTCTGGTTTTTGAAACGTGCTCGGAACCGGTGCAAAATTTAATCCTTTGGGTAGCACGCATCTTTTCGCCTCATCCAGTTCCTTGTAGGTCAGGCTGACAACGGTCCTCCAATCCTCGGTGTCGGACTCCTGCATTTATGCCCCTGGTAGTCGTTGAAACTTGTTTTCTTGTTTCATGCTGGCCTCCCGCCTCCACAATTCACTAGAGGCGATACATGGACCCGACACTCCGCCTGAAGATGGCAAACAAGAAACTTGTTGAAAAGTTGCCAGAGAACGACGCATTGACTAGGCTGTTAAATCGTGAAAACTTTATCATCATTATTATCTTGTTTGAACCTCTAGTCAGACTTCTCATACGGTGATACTACCTCAATGCAGAACTGTAATAGCTGCCATTCACATAAAACTATTTCACTAACAACGAACGATCGCTCTTCCCGATAGCCATGCCGTTTACACACGGTTGTTGTTGTTGTGGTCTTCAGTCCTGAGACTGGTTTGATGCAGCTCTCCATGCTACTCTATCCTGTGCAAGCTTCTTCATCTCCCAGTACCTACTGCAACCTACATCCTTCTGAATCTGCTTAGTGTATTCATCTCTTGGTCTCCCCCTACGATTTTTACCCTCCACGCTGCCCTCCAATACTAAATTGGTGATCCCTTGATGCCTCAGAACATGTCCTACTAACCGATCCCTTCTTCTGGTCAAGTTGTGCCACAAACTTCTCTTCTCCCCAATCCTATTCAATACTTCCTCATTAGTTATGTGATCTACCCATCTAATCTTCAGCATTCTTCTGTAGCACCACATTTCGAAAGCTTCTATTCTCTTCTTGTCCAAACTATTCACCGTCCATGTTTCACTTCCATACATGGCTACATTCCATACAAATACTTTCAGAAATGACTTCCTGACACTTAAATCTATACTCGATGTTAACAAATTTCTCTTCTTCAGAAACGCTTTCCTTGCCATTGCCAGTCTACATTTTATATCCTCTCTACTTCGACCATCATCAGTTATTTTGCTCCCCAAATAGCAAAACTCCTTTACTACTCTAAGTGTCTCATTTCCTAATCTAATTCCCTCAGCATCACCCGACTTAATTCGACTACATTCCATTATCCTCGTTTTGCTTTTGTTGATGTTCATCTTATATCTTCCTTTCAAGACACTGTCCATTCCGTTCAACTGCACTTCCAGGTCCTTTGCTGTCTCTGACAGAATTACAATGTCATCGGCAAACCTCAAGGTTTTTATTTCTTCTCCATGGATTTTAATACCTACTCCGAATTTCTCTTTTGTTTCCTTTACTGCTTGCTCGATATACAGATTGAATAACATCGGGGAGAGGCTACAACCCTGTCTTACTCCCTTCCCAACCACTGCTTCCCTTTCATGTCCCTCGACTCTTATAACTGCCATCTGGTTTCTATACAAATTGTAAATAGCCTTTCGCTCCCTGTATTTTACCCCTGCCACCTTTAGAATTTGAAAGAGAGTATTCCAGTCAACATTGTCAAAAGCTTTCTCTAAGTCTACAAATGCTAGAAATGTAGGTTTGCCTTTTCTTAATCTTTCTTCTAAGATAAGTCGTAAGGTCAGTATTGCCTCACGTGTTCCAGTATTTCTACGGAATCCAAACTGATCTTCCCCGAGGTCAGCTTCTACTAGCTTTTCCATTCGTCTGTAAAGAATTCGTGTTAGTATTTTGCAACTGTGACTTATTAAACTGATTGTTCGGTAATTTTCACATCTTTCAACACCTGCTTTCTTTGGGATTGGAATTATTATATTCTTCTTGAAGTCTGAGGGTATTTCGCATGTTTCATACATCTTGCTCACCAGATGGTAGAGTTTTGTCAGGACTGGCTCTCCCAAGGCCGTCAGTAGTTCCAATGGAATGTTGTCTACTCCGGGGGCCTTGTTTCGACTCAGGTCTTTCAGTGCTCTGTCAAACTCTTCACGCAGTATCGTATCTCCCATTTCATCTTCATCTACATCCTCTTCCATTTCCATAATATTGTTCTCAAGTACATCGCCCTTGTATAGACCCTCTATATACTCCTTCCACCTTTCTGCTTTCCCTTCTTTGCTTAGAACTGGGTTTCCATCTGAGCTCTTGATGTTCATGCAAGTGGTTCTCTTTTCTCCAAAGGTCTCTTTAATTTTCCTGTAGGCAGTATCTATCTTACCCCTAGTGAAATAAGCCTCTACATCCTTACATTTGTCCTCTAGCCATCCCTGCTTAGCCATTTTGCACTTCCTGTCGATCTCATTTTTGAGACGTTTGTATTCCTTTTTGCCTGCTTCATTAACTGCATTTTTATATTTTCTCCTTTCATCAATTAAATTCAATATTTCTTCTGTTACCCAAGGATTTCTAAGAGCCCTGGTCTTTTTACCTACTTGATCCTCTGCTGCCTTCACTACTTCATCCCTCAAAGCTACCCATTCTTCTTCTACTGTATTTCTTTCCCCCATTCCTGTCAATTGTTCCCTTATGCTCTCCCTGAAACTCTGTACAACCTCTGGTTCTTTCAATTTATCCAGGTCCCATCTCCTTAAATTCCCACCTTTTTGCAGTTTCTTCAGTTTTAATCTACAACTCATAACCAATAGATTGTGGTCAGAGTCCACATCTGCCCCTGGAAATGTCTTACAATTTAAAACCTGGTTCCTAAATCTCTGTCTTACCATTATATAATCTATCTGATACCTTTTAGTATCTCCAGGGTTCTTCCATGTATACAACCTTCTATCATGATTCTTAAACCAAGTGTTAGCTATAATTAAGTTGTGCTCTGTGCAAAATTCTACCAGGCGGCTTCCTCTTTCATTTCTTAGCCCCAATCCATATTCACCTACTACGTTTCCTTCTCTCCCTTTTCCTACACTCGAATTCCAGTCACCCATGACTATTAAATTTTCGTCTCCCTTCACTATCTGAATAATTTCTTTTATATCATCATACATTTCTTCAATTTCTTCTTCATCTGCAGAGCTAGTTGGCATATAAACTTGTACTACTGTAGTAGGCGTGGGCTTCGTGTCTATCTTGGCCACAATTATGCGTTCACTATGCTGTTTGTAGTAGCTTAGCCGCTTTCGTATTTTCCTATTCATTATTAAACCTACTCCTGCATTGCCCCTATTTGACTTTGTGTTTATAACCTTGTAGTCACCTGACCAGAAGTCTTGTTCCTCCTGCCACCGAACTTCACTAATTCCCACTATATCTAACTTTAACCTATCCATTTCCCTTTTTAATTTTTCTAACCTATCTGCCCGATTAAGGGATGGCTTGTTAAATGACAACGTGCATGTCATATCATCATATAAAGTGTGTAGAGCACCAGATTTGCTCCTGGTGGACAGAAATGAAGGTTTTGTGACTCATTGTGGCATGGAAGCAATAAGGCCTAGTTAGGTTGCTGGATAGCACCACATCTGCACAAAGTCACGTAACTGTCGTAAATTCCTGGAAGGGGTCCGATGAGCTCTGACGGCACATTCAGTCACAGCTCACATGAGTCTGATAGGGTTAAAATCTGGTGAGTTGGGGGGACAACAGGTCCAATTGTAACTCGCCACTGTGTTCCTCGTACCACTCCATCACAGTCTTGCCCTTGTGACTTGGCGCGTTATCGTGATGAAAAATGCCACTGCACTGAGAAATATGATCGTTATGAAGTGGTACACATGGTCTGCAACCACTTGGTTGGCATCATGGCGCCTTTAACGAGCTCCACTGGACCCAGGGGTGTCCATGTGAATGATCCGCAGAGCATAATAAAGCCGCCTCCAGCTTGTCTCCATCCAACAGTACAAGTGTCAATGAGGTGTCCCCCCTGGAAGACGACGGAATCGCCACCTCCCATCAGCACGATGAAGAAGATACAGGGACTGATCAGATCACTCAATGCACTGTCACTGTGCCAACGTCCAGTGCCGATGGTCAGGTGCCCATTTCAAACGTAGTTCCTGGTGCAGTAGTGTTAACATTGACACAGGAGTGGGTCGTTGCCTACAGAGGCCCATCTACATCTATACTTTATAAACCACCGTGAGGGTTTCTTCCTGTTCCATTCACGTATGGAGCATGGGAAAAGTGATCGTTTAAAGGCCTCTGTACGTGCAGTAATTATTCCAATCATATCCTCACGATCTCTTGTGTGAGCGCTACGTAGGGGACTGTAGTATATCCGTAGAGTAATAATTTAAAGCCGGTTCTTGAAACTTTCTTAACAGACTTTCAAGGGATAGTTTACATCTGTCCGCAAGAGTCTGCCATTTCAGTTCCTTCAGTATCTTTGTGATACTCTTCCATGGATTAAATAAACCTGTGATCATTCGCGCTGACCTTCACTGTATATGTTCAATACTACTTGTTAGTCCCATCTGGTATGGGTCCCACACACTTGAGCAATATTCCATGATGGGGGATTTGTAAGCAGTCTCTTTAGTAGACTGATTGCACTTCTTCAGTATTCTATCAATAAACGGAAGTCTACCACCTGCTTTACCCACGACTCAACCTATGTGATCATTCCATTTCATATCCCTTCAGACTGTTACACCCAGTATTTATATGAGTTGGCCGATTCCAACAGTGACTCGCTGATATTAGTCGTAGGGTACTACGTTTTTTGAGAATTGCAAAATTTTACATTTCTGAACATTTAGAGCAAGTTGCCAATCACTGCTCCATGTTGAATTCTTGTCAAGATCCGACTGAATATTTATGCAATTTCTCTCAGATAGTACTTCATTATGGATAACCACACCGTATGCGCAAGGTCATTAATATACATCAAGAACACCAATTGTCTCAACACACATTCCTGGGGCACACCCGAAGTTACTTCTAAATCTAACGCTGACTCACGATCCAAGATAACATGGTGTGTCCCTACCAAAATGTCCTCAGTCCAAATTTCACTTGATTCCCCATATGATCGTACTTTTGACAATAAGTGTAGGTGCGGTACTGAGTCAAATGCTTTACCGAAATAAAGAAATACTGCATTTATCTGGTTGCCTTAAATCAAAGCTTTCAGTACGTCATGTGAGAAAAGTGGAAGTTGGGTTTCACATGACAGATGTTTTCTAAAACCATGCTGATTGACATTAAGGAGCTCAATCCATTCAAGATACCTCTTTATATTTGAGCTCAGAATATGTTCCAAGATTCTACAACAAATCGATGTCAAAGATATTGGACGGTAATTTTGCGGATCAGTTTTACTACTCTTTTGTAGCTGGGCTTGGCCTGTGCCTTATTCCAAGAACTGGGCACGATGTTTTGATCGAGGGATCTACGATAGATTACAATGAGAATAAGGGTAATTCAGCTGCAAATTCAGTATAGAATCTGATAGGCATTCCGTTCGGGCCTGGAGCTTTGTTCAGTTGTAACGATTTCGGTTGTGTCCCAACACCACTTAGACTAATACTTATATCATCCATCTTTTCAGTGGTACAAGGGTTAAACTGGGGCAGTTATCCTGGGTTTTCCTTTGTAAGGGCACATTTGAAAACAGAGTTAAGCATTTCAGCCTTTGCTTTGCTACCCTCAATTTCAATTCCTGTCTCATTCGCTAGAGACTGGACAATAACTTTGGTGCCACGAACAGCCTTTACATACGACCAGAATTTCTTTGGATTTTGTAAAATGTCATTTGACAATATTCTGCTAAGGTACTCACTGAAGGCATCACGCATTGCTCTCTTGACAGCCAAATGCGTTTCACACAGCATCTCTCTATCTGTAGACATACTTTTTGTTTGACACCTATTATATAGTAATCTTTAGACATTTCTTTACACTGACTGTATACCATGGAGGTTGCCTCCCATCATGAACTGTTCTGCTGGGTACACATGTATCCAGTGGGTGGCCAACAATTCTTTTAAACTTGAGTCAGCGTTCCTCTAGATGCTCCTGCCCTGTGTTGAAACTTCCAAGTTCCTCATTAAGATATGACATTACTGATTTTTTATCTAGTTTACTGAACATATTTATATTTGTGCTTGTTTTAGTTGTCCTTTGTACTTTTGTAAGCACTGTTGCCACAACCGCCTCATGGTCACTGATACCAGTTTTAGCATGGACATCCTCAGAGAGGTGGGGTCTATTTGTTGCCATTAGATCCAATATATTTCCATCATTAGTAGGGTCCCTAACTCCGCGCCGTAGATAGATTTCGGAGAAGGCATTTAGTAAAGTTTCACAGGACGTCTTATCACACCATGACTAACAAAACTGCAAATTTCCCAATTAATTATTGGATGCTTAAAATCTCCACCGATGATTACTGCATGACTGGGGACATAACGTACAAGTGAACTGAGATTTTCTCTAAAGCTTTCGCTTGCACCAGGAGATGAGTCTGGTGGACGATAGAAGGATCCAGTTATCATTTTATGCCCACCCCTGCCCAAATAATATCACACGCTGCTTCAATTTCTGTCTCGGTGGATTTGAGTTTTTTGTGTACTGCAACAAATACACCACCTCCGTTTCCTATTTGCCTGTCGTTCCGATACACCCTTAACTTTTCTCCAAAAATGTCACTGGTGTCAGTTTCAGGTTTCAATCGGCTTTCTGTACCTAGTAAGTATTACGTGAGCTTCACGGTTTTCGTGTGAGCACCTAAGTCAGGCACTTTGTTGCAAATGCTTCGGCAGTTTACTACTAGGATTTTAATGCTCTCACCTGTGGGAGGTACGTCTGTCGATCTAACACTGATACTTCTGCGACGCGAGAGTTCGGTTAACTGCGTGTTCAGACACACTTGTACTCTGCCCAACATTACAGTCTGATGTTAGTCCCGCCGCAGTTCGCCGCCAGTCCTCTTTTACCAGTCTGCCCAGCCTACGACGTTCGACATCTGTAATGAGGGGTGGACGCCCAGCCGAACGACGTGTGGACGGGTTTCATGTTGGTTTCACCACGTGTTGAAGACATTCACCACATCACTTCTCAAATAGCTGACAAGTTGTGCAGTTTGCGAAATGCTAGTGCCGAGGCCCCTGGGCATCACAATCTGCCGTCGGTCAGACTCAGATATCGCACAGCTTCCCCATTCTACACACGGACATCACGCTGACTGATGCTACATGCACTGTGCGTGGGTGCAACCAGCAGTTACTCACGCCAGGTGACGCTGCTATCGCGTGGATGAGCTTACATCGATAGTAGGTCAGTGGTCATAATGTTCTGGCTGATCATTCTCTATCAAGTTACGGCCCATACTCGATCTCCTCGAGTAGCTGCACATTAATTACATTCACCTAGTACTTGTGAGCCTTTGCGCACTGTGAGTTGTACTGAGACGCACCACTGCAACGGCTGGCTCTCTGTGCCACGGTATTACTGGAGCCAATGTCCGCACCCTACAGGGCGCTGCTGGAGAGGCAGTCGGAGCGTTAAGTGGCAGTGGGCAGACTCTGGTGCCCCGCCGGCCTCGCCACGTTTTGCGGAAAAACCTGCACACCGCCGAGGTCAGCAGCCGCCAGGTAATCTCTCTCCGCTGCAGCGAAATTAACAGCGGGCCCAGAATTACTTGGCCGCGGCCACCTCCCGCAATCGATATAAGGAGATAGATGGCGGCTGGAGAGGGCTTCCCCTCTGGAAGGCCGCCACGCCCGGGCCCGCCAGGCCACTGTTCCACCCGTGCCCACAGTGATTAGCAGGTCAAATCTTCTCCACCGACAACTTAGGTCTTCCTCATACTCCTGGCGTTGTCAGTGTTTCTCAAAGAAAGAACTTTGCAAACATCTTTGGGAACTAATGATCTGTTACAGTAAAATAAGTTCACCATTAATTTGTAGCTGCCGTGACTGTATCGCCTCCAGTACTACCACGAATTGTCTCAGGCTTCTTTCTCCCTCGAACAACTCTCACCTCTGTGAGGCCACAATTTATATAGACTGCTATAAGCTGCCAATGCTTGATGAAGATACAGAATTTGCGTTCTATAAGGGCAGATAATGAAATGGGAGGATAAAAATTGAATGGTAGTTCATGAATTAATTTTTGAAATATGTTATAAGATATACTTAACTTACTGAATTTTTTGCCGAATACAGTCCACAGGCGAGATACGTTATGTCGATAAGAATTTAAAATACCACTGCAATACATGAATCGACACAAAAGCATCCGCAGAAGTGTCGAAATCATTGGGAGAGTCACACACAACAAAACTATTCCACATGGTGTGTAACATACATGAGACGGGGGAAATAATCTGTGAATTCAAGAAGAGTGTAGTAATCCCAGTTCCGAAAACGGCAGGTACTCGCAGTTGTTAATGCCGCCCAACAATCGCTTTACTAAATCATGCTATCAAAATACTGACACGAATTGTTTGCAAAAGAACTGAAAACTGATAGAATATTAAGGAGGACGTACACTTTGGATTCCGGACAAATGTAGAACACGATATGCCACACTGACTCTACGACAAATTCTAGAACATTCTCTGAGCCAAGAGAGACATACTTTTATTGCTCTGATTATTTTCAGAACAATCGAAAAACTGCTAGAATAGTACCTGGGGCAATTGGGCTTAGACTCCGGAGAAATGTAGGAGCACAAGATGCAATACTGACCCTATGACAAATCGTTGAACATTCTCTGAACCAAGAAAGACATACTTTTACTGCTCTGATTTATCTAGAGAAAGCTTTTGAAAAAGTTCACAGAGATAAATGTTTATTTCACACTACAATAGTGAAGCCACAGTCACAGTGCACAAAATTTTTCTATAAAAAAACGGGTTACATTACCGGTTTCAACGAACAATGTCGTCATTTTCCAATGTAAAACATTAGTCGGAGAATATATATTGGTAACTGTGACCATACATCTGATAACAATTACGAAAAATAATTTTGTTATGTGTATGGTCACAATTCCCATTACATACGGTATTCTCCAACTGATGCCTTACTTTGGAAAATGACTAGGTAGTTCGTTGGAACCGGTAACGCAACCCATTTTTTAAAAGAAAAATTTAATGTACTGTGACTATGGCTTCACTATTGTAGAGTCAAATAGACATTTCACTTATAGTCAATTCCTTTACGACAATCATATCGGACTGAGTTCACTGAAATTAACTGTTTAAAGACCTGATGGAGTGAGAGATCAAATACAAGGCGCAAAAGTTCATTCATCATTTGTACAAGAAACGGAGAACAGTTATAAGAATGGAAGAACATTAGAGGGAAGCAGTAGTGTAGAATGAACTCAGACGGTTTTAGCGTGTTTTCGCATTTATTCAGTATGTACAGTGAAAAACCTGTGAAGGAAACCACGGAGAAATTTGGAAACAGAATTAAAGTTCAGGGTGGAGAAATAAAATATTTTAGATTTACCTTTCACGCTTTAATTCTGTCAGAGACACAAAGGTCTTGGCAGACTAGTGTAACGGAATGTGTAGTGTTTTGGAAAGAGGTCGTGGGATGAACATTAACAAAATCAAACAAGTGCAATGGAATGTAGTCACATTAAATCAGCGGATGTTGAATCAATTACGTTAGCAAAGTCGTAAATAAGTATGGGTATTTGACCAGTAAGGTAAATGATGATGCTGATACATACAGTATATTAAATGACAAGAGAAGTTTTCTGTAAAAAAGAGGAATTTGCTGATGTTGGATGCAAATACAAGTGGTAGGAAATCTTTTCTGAAGGTAATTGTCTGGAAATTAATCTCGTATGGGAGCGAATCATGACGGATAAACAGTTCAAATCAGAGGAAAGCCTAAGCTTTCGAAAGGGCTATTGTTTTCTTGAGTTGTGCGTCTACAGCTCGACGCTGTTTGTGGAGGACAAGACCATTTCAAATGTCCTCTGTAGACTGTCAGACTAACTGTAATACGTCATGGAATAGATTATCGACCAGTTTCCCACTGCATTTTAAAATAAATGCAGTTGCGTCAGAGAAATGTTTGACGTATTTAAAAGGAAATATTCTTCTCACATGTCACTCATTACTTATCACACACATTTCACCGACGCAGCTGCGATTGGAAATGGCCACAGGCTGAAACTGACTAAGAATGAAATACGTGGTGCAATAAAATTCATCTGTACAGAAAAATTTCTGACAATCTACGGTTTACATTTAATGGTTTGAGCCTTAGAAACCTGGTGCTACAAAATAATGTTGAAGATAAGATGAGTATCTGGAGTAACTAATGAGGACAAAAGAAATACGGCACAGAGGGAAATGGTTCGTAGAACACAAACTGAAGTATCAATCATGAAGTATCAATAAATCATCATCTTAATAGTAGAGCGAAGTGCGTGTGTATAAGGCGTGGAGAGCAAAAGTTGTAGGTTAGAACAAGATTCGAACGCAGTAAGGAAATTGAAATGCATACAAGCTGCAATAGTTGTTCAGAGATGGAGAGGCTTGCGTAGGGCAGACAAGGGTGGAGAGCTGCATGAAATCATCTTCTGACTGATGAGCACACCAACAACGTGTCTCGCAAAAGTCATCCATTATATGTCAGGCACTGTTGGAGACTTTCGTAATACACTCCTGCAAATGGAAAAAAGAACACATTGACACCGGTGGGTCAGACCCACCATACTTGCTCCGGACACTGCGAGAGGGCTGTACAAGCAATGATCACACGCACGGCACAGCGGACACACCAGGAACCGCGGTGTTGGCCGTCGAATGGCGCTAGCTGCGCAGCATTTGTGCACCGCCGCCGTCAGTGTCAGCCAGTTTGCCGTGGCATACGGAGCTCCATCGCAGTCTTTAACACTGGTAGCATGCCGCGACAGCGTGGACGTGAACCGTATGTGCAGTTGACGGACTTTGAGCGAGGGCGTATAGTGGGCATGCGGGAGGCCGGGTGGACGTACCGCCGAATTGCTCAACACGTGGGGCGTGAGGTCTCCACAGTACATCGATGTTGTCGCCAGTGGTCGGCGGAAAGTGCACGTGCCCGTCGACCTGGGACCGGACCGCAGCGACGCACGGATGCACGCCAAGACCGTAGGATCCTACGCAGTGCCGTAGGGGACCGCCCCGCCACTTCCCAGCAAATTAGGGACACTGTTGCTCCTGGGTTATCGGCGAGGACCATTCGCAACCGTCTCCATGAAGCTGGGCTACGGTCCCGCACACCGTTAGGCCGTCTTCCGCTCACGCCCCAACATCGTGCAGCCCGCCTCCAGTGGTGTCGCGACAGGCGTGAATGGAGGGACGAATGGAGACGTGTCGTCTTCAGCGATGAGAGTCGCTTCTGCCTTGGTGCTAATGATGGTCGTATGCGTGTTTGGCGCCGTGCAGGTGAGCGCCACAATCAGGACTGCATACGACCGAGGCACACAGGGCCAACACCCGGCATCATGGTGTGGGGAGCGATCTCCTACACTGGCCGTACACCAATGGTGATCGTCGAGGGGACACTGAATAGTGCACGGTACATCCAAACCGTCATCGAACCCATCGTTCTACCATTCCTAAACCGGCAAGGGAACTTGCTGTTCCAACAGGACAATGCACGTCCGCATGTATCCCGTGCCACCCAACGTGCTCTAGAAGGTGTAAGTCAACTAACCTGGCCAGCAAGATCTCCGGATCTGTCCCCCATTGAGCATGTTTGGGACTGGATGAAGCGTCGTCTCACGCGGTCTGCACGTCCAGCACGAACGCTGGTCCAACTGAGGCGCCAGGTGGAAATGGCATGGCAAGCCGTTCCACAGGACTACATCCAGCATCTCTCCGATCGTCTCCATGGGAGAATAGCAGCCTGCATTGCTGCGAAAGGTGGATATACACTGTACTAGTGCCGACATTGTGCATGCTCTGTTGCCTGTGTCTATGTGCCTGTGGTTCTGTCAGTGTGATCATGTGATGTATCTGACCCCAGGAATGTGTCAATAAAGTTTCCCCTTCCTGGGACAATGAATTCACGGTGTTCTTATTTCAATTTCCAGGAGTGTAGTTTATAGTGAGCTATAAGAGGCGATTAAAAAATTTCCATTTGAGGTGTTGCCGCAGCTTATATGTAACCCAGCGTGACGCCGATGTCGGTATATAAGCACCGAAATGTAGGCAAGAGGCTTGCGTGGCTTTCGAACGGAAATTTTTTGAGCGCCCCTTACACAGTGCCAAAGTATACTGGCATATATGAAACATTTTCGTACACATTATGTTGCTCAAGGGCTCGAATTTTTGTGAATGCATCAATCACTCTGAATAACATTTGCTTATAGATACTACTATGAAAAAAAGTTTTAACTAAGTTAAATCGGGCGAGCGATAGGAAAAAGTATATTCCTATGTCCAGAAATAACAAGACCTACGAACCAAGTATTCACAGCGTCCAGTGAGATTCTTCTTGATTGACTTGCAGTTGCATCTGGTTGGATACGTATGTGATCATTTGAAGCCTATAATTCCTGGGCACACCCTGTCCGTTTCTTTTGGCTACTCTGAACGCCAATATCTGGTTCGAATATCACAGGGAAAGCGGTGTATGCAATCTGGAATACCGGGATGTCGTAACTCTTATCCGTCGAAATGGGTCGCTGTTAGGGCCTACTATGCTGTGTTACGGAATAGTGGCTTTCCAATGACGGCAGATTTTTTAGAGTACCTAGTGGATACTTCTGAAGTGCCTGGAGACGAAGCGCCACTTTAATGGGGATTGTTGTTAGAGGTAGTAGGAAATGGCCTGTAAAAATACTTGAATTCTGCTCCTTATAAGTTATACGATGGAGTGGAACCGCATGGTGCTCGTAACACTGAGGAAGAGGCTGAAAGTTGTCGCGGGTGTAGAAGGCTGCTAGTATGTCTTATGGGGTCAAAGAGATGTTTTAAGGTGTTTTTGAATTTCTGAAGTTGCGAGTGAGGCATCCCCAGAGCTTAATAAAATATTCCTGGCTTTACTAACACTTTTTAAATAGTTCGGAAAAGCGTTCCCATTTGATGCATACAAAAGACTTTCTGATAACATATTTCTAGAGGTTTAGAACTGATTTTTAGCATTTATTTATGGTTCAATTTTAAGTTTTGGAAGGCTCGCTTTGCAATTTAAAAAATAATTTTAGCCTCTGCATGAAATTCAAGTACATGTTGCAGAAGAATGAGATAGTTACATTGGGAATGAGAGGATGGGAGTTTCGGAAAATTATGCTCGAAATGTGAGAAAACATTCCAACAACTATGACGACCTCTGTGTTAAAGCAACAAACAACTGAAACGATAACGGGACACCAGAATAGGTATAGGTGAGCAGTAGATGAAGGTACACAAAGTGTGACAAACTGAATTCAAAGTTATCCATAAACCAAGAAAATAGATGGAATCAAGATGTAAGCCATATTAAAAGAAAACACGGGATACCGAACACACATTGACCATGCATTGAATGACCAGTCGTCCGTGAAAGAAGTTACTATTCCAGTGCAGGAGCCAAGTTCACCACCTAATTACAAACCCAGCGCCATAATTCGACCAAATTGTGACTTTTTTACACTCGGAAATCAGCACAAGGATGAAATATGAGGAAGATTCTGAGACAACGAGACAAACAAGTTCCGGAATATAGTTGCAGGTGCTTGTCATGAAGTAGATAGAACATGTGTTTAGCGGTTGCAACTTCATAATACACGAGACTCGTGTTTCACACTGCTAAACGAGAAGTAGGCCAAAGACATCTGGCAGGGTGAGTAGCAAACAATGTGTTTCCGTCGCCAATTGCGGCTTTTTCCAGCACGACCCGTCCAGAGCGCTCGCCGGTTGGCTCTTTTTCCGCAGTGGCCAGCACTGTAAGCTCGTGGCCCTAGGCTTCGTACGAGCAGGACAGTCAGTGGAAGCTGACGTCACGTTCCCAGCTCACAGACACAGCAAAGAGGGTCGCGAGTGTCCACTCAGGTCCCAGCGCAACAGAGACAAGAAAAAAGTAATTCCTATCTACACGTCGATAAGTTAACGTAACTTGTAGAGGATGATGGTGGTTGGTTCCCTTTGAGAGGGTGGCTATCCTTTCTACTGAGCCACATCTTACCCATGACCATAGATAGTACGGAATAAAATGGTAACAACAGATAGAATTCGACAGAGGCATTTAGCATCGTAAGATTGGGTATGGCAGTGATTGCATAGGCAGTACTAACTATCTATGGTTGCTCTTTGTTTCTATCTTGTAAAAGACGGACGATGTGCCGTCCTGAAGGGACGAGAACGACGCACCGAGGGCCTGCTGCAGGGGTCGCTCTGTTGGAACGCAAGCAGTGGGGTCCTTTCCACAACTAGGCCGAGAATCCACAACAGAGAGAGAGGAAGCGGCGGAACGGGCTTCGTACGGGCGGAACGCCAGGCGCGAGATCTCGGTCCCTCCGGGCCTAGGACAATGTGGCAGAAGGCAATTACAAAGGGCGTTCAAAAGTTTTGCACAGTCGTCTTTAATTTTTTTTCTGCAGGAGGAGAACGAAATTTTTTGTGAACGTGCGTGGAACATTTAGCTATAAGTTGGTGTATAAAATTATTTCCTTTTATTCACAGGTGAGCCACAATGGACCGTGAAGTAGATGCCAGGTTGCCAAAGGTCGGTTATGGAGTTCCTCTTCAAGACCGGCGATGACTCCGCCACATCGATTCATAGGAAGTTGCTCACTGGTTATGGGGAGGACCCAGTGCATCGCTGCAGTATCCAGCGGTGGTTGCAGAGGTTCAAAGAAGGTGATTTCTCTCTACTGAACAATCCACTATGCGGTAGACCATAGACGGCAGTGAGTGATGTGAATAAGACCATTGATCAAATCATCCAAAATGACAGATGTGTGAAGACATGACAGCTTGCTGAAACTGGGGTAGTGTGTTATCACTAGTACACCCACTAGGGTACAGGAAAATCTATGCACATTGGTTGCCTAGATTATTGACAAGTGAAATGAAAAGGATGAGGAAGAAAGTGTGCGAGAGTCTCATGAAGACCTTTACTAAAGAGTGGAAAGAGTGTGTGAGGTGCCGGGGCTAGCAGTGTATTTCACTAAATTCTTTTAGAATCTACATATGTAAATGATACTCTAAGCCCCCCCTATTCTAACTCCGACTTTTGCCGTTGCACATGGATTAAAAAGATACGCGAACTGACTGTGATCAACCCTGCAAATGGAGTAGAAAAGAGTTTGGCACCTGCAATAATTTAATTTGATAAATATGTTAAATAAAGGAGGGTTTCATTAACGTAGTGAGAAATGATAGGGTTGCTCTACTGATTAACAGAATGAAAGTTCTGTCCAAAATAACAATATGATTTATTAAGACTAAACACAAAATAATAAACAAAAACACGTGAAACATTTACAATACATCAAATTGGCTCAAATTGGATACTCAAATAAACGCTGTGAAGGTGAAGTTGTCCCTAAACTAGATTGTGACGTTTATGACGAAGTGGTATGTGGAGCCAAATCCTTGCAACTCAAATCTTAAGAGAGACACACAGCTAACTCAACATTAATTGCTGCTACATTAGTGAGAAATCAGACAATGAACACCAAAGATAGAACAAAGTTAGAAAAAAACGATCAGGCGCGCTCTGCTGAGCTCTGATTATCACCTAGCAAAAATGACTGTTTTGCCGGTGCTGCGGACGTACATTACCAAGCTGTCTTCTTAGCTGCAAGGACACTATCTGGCGTACTGGAAGCGATGGCTGGTTGCTTCGACGTCCCGTCATGGTGATGATAATGTCGCGAGTATAGCCCGAAACAAATTGTCCTGGTCTGGTTGTTCCAGACTAAAGACTTCCTAGCAATACAAATGCGCCTCTTAGGGAGACGAAGAAGGATCGCCACACAATCACTGACGGTACAGTGATTGATTTTCACAAGTGAAGTCACACAGTAGCTCCGGTACAGTCAACTTTAGCCAGAACTGCCCAAGACAGACAACATAGGCCGCTTGTACGCAGAACGCTCAATTGCCAACTGTACTCGGAAAGTTACGTTGAAGTCGAAACTTCAGCAACTTCGTTAAACAGTTACAATCAAATAAAAGTATAGTAGACAGCCAACGGAAGGCAGGCTGTCCAGAGCAGCGGGAGCTCAGTGTTGTAACCTACTCCGACTGAAAGGCGAGAGCCGACCACCCACAAGAGCACCTGTACAAAACCGAACCCAGAACATTCCCGCCCCCACGACAGTGGCCGTGGTTAACCGTTCCAATCAGCAACTCGAAAACCGGCGGAAAATTCCACTCTATTGCCGGAGCACTACCATTCCACCAATGGAGATTCTTGGCGCCAATTTCTGCGCCGAGTTTGCTACGTCACGGAGCTATGCCCTGAGCAAGCCAATCACAGTTACGATTTTGCAGAAAGCGCGGGAATTTGCCCACCACAACTGCCTGGGTACACAAGTCATTCCCACGCCTCGCTGGTAGTCCGCCAGAAAGTGTTTTCGCTAAGTTTCTGGGAAGTAACGGAACCTCTAGCCCAGCTGCTACTTCAGGCCCCTGAGGGCGTGTCTGCCACTATTGTACAATGTCGGCGTTCGGAAAGCATTCACTCGACTCCCTCACACCCGTCGGATTACCCTTTCAAGAACAGCATATCTGTCACCGGACCACCCGGGTGACGAGAGACGCTGCATGGGAAGTACACGTGTGAAGGAATAGCAACTTTTCACCGCATGCCATTAGAGAGGAAAATCTAAAGATAGAAATATGAGAGGGGGCTCATGCCACCTCTCAAGTGTTTTGACAGCGTAATTACATAGGATGAGACATGGTTGTCTTTGTCCAAACCTGAGAGCAAAACCCCACCCATAGAGTGGCATCATCCGGGTTCCCCTCAGAAGAAGAAACCAAGACTTGCTCGAACAGCCTCCTTCTTCTGAGATCAGTGTGGTGTTATTTTCACTGACTTTTTTTTTTTAACCTGGCTCCACAATTAACCAGGACCATTACTGTTTGTCATTGGACAAGCTGCGACGTGCCATCAACACCCACAGACCAAAGCTTCAGGGTCAGCTCATCAGACTACAACATGACAATTCCAAACCTCATACAGCCCTTATGACACAGGAGAAAACCTGGAAAATGGGCTGGAAAAATGTTCCTCATCCTCGCTGCAGTCCGGGCATGACTCTGATTTTTACCTCTTTGGTCGTCTGAAGGCCCACCTGCGTGGTAAAACATTTTATAGTGAGAAAGATCGTACTTCCTGTGTCAAACGATAGTGTAAAAGGCAATCTCCAGAATTTTACCAAAGTGCATTTAAATCATGGAAAGCACGCTGGGCCACATCCGTCACGGCTGATGGAGGCTACAATGAGTGGCCTCAATATATAGCTAAATGTTCCAAGTTTGCTCACAAAAGTTTTCATTCTCCTCCTCTAAAAAATAAAAAAAGGAGACGACTGTGCAAAACTTGTCGAATGTCCTTCGCACTGAGGTAAAAAGGCGAGCCCACCACTCTTTCGACCAACGTAGGCTGCGAACAGCTCAGAGCACCCACAGATGGCATGAGGGAATTCAGAAAAGTACGTGGATACTGGCTCTGGATGTAGAAAATCTTTTCGAAAGCTGACAGAAAAAAACGACCATCGATGCCGTTACATCGATGCGTTAACCTGTGCTACACACACACTAGTATCCTTGGTTTGAGTTGTAGACTGCAGACTTAGGTGAGTTATTGTACACAGTGCGTGTAGTATAGTGAAAGATGTCATTCTTCACGCGTCATGAGATACCATCATTCCAATTCATTCCCTAAAAGTGTTAATCATGGCTGAATGCACACTGATCAAAATGGGAAACAATGTGTACATTCCACAAACATATGCCTAAACCCAAACCACCATGAGTTAGCCTTCAACTTCGAGCCTAGATTGAATCAGGCTGCTTAACCATATTGAGTGTGAAAAGCTTTGAAAGCACCACAATTGTGATCTTCCTGTGGTAACCCACGCTGCAAGGTACTCTTAACAGCATCGAAGAGGCAAGGCTACAACACATTAGTGATGGCATATTGATTTTTGAGAAAGCAGGCAGTGGCTCTATCCACACCTCCCACAGAAGTCTGTTTTCCTCCATGTCTCTACCCCGAGTCCCTGTGTCTCACGCCTGACTGTTTGTTTCCGCATTCATATCCAGAGTCCTCCAAACTCTACCCTTCCCTTTTGTCTTGCACAAAATCTAACAGAATGATCTTTGGAATGGCTTGATCATAGATGAACCAATAAGACTTTTCCAAACAGCAGTCCAACACACCACCTTGCAGACATCTTTTTATTTGGATAGTGAGCTGCCTTTCTGCACATGTAATTTTAGGAAGTGGACTACAAAAATGCCACGTAAATGAAGTATTTCTTGTTGAGCAATGAGCTGCCATCCCATGTTGTGAAGAATAGAAATTTTGAAACCAGGTGCAATGACATGCAATGTCACTAAAACTCCCACACAAAAGAGAGAAGAAAGACTTTCTCAGAAGACTGGTCAGTGAAAAGTATGAGAGCAGGTTATCTTTTGAACAGAGATTTCTATTCAAAAAACAACTTACTTCGTATTGGCTTGAGCATTATGACCACACACTGTGTTGGCTATACTGCTGAAGAAATTTGTGTGCACTAGTGTGGCTGGCAGTGTAGCAGACAAAGCTGTGCATCCGGTGCAGCTTCCCTGCCACCACGTGGTGGCACGAATGCCCCAGAGACTCAGCCACTGTCCACGACAGGCTTCCCCTACTGCATGATGTGGCTCATCCAAGGGTCTGCGACGCTAAGCAGCACACTGAACAGAAACATGCTACTAAATGTACATAATGAAAAATGAAATGAAATGCATGTTAGTTACTCGATTTTTGCAGTCATCGACATGCTTCACAATATCAATACAGACCTCCACCAACTGGTAACATCGTTATATGGATATAAAGAAATTTATGTACTAGCAATGATATATGAAGCTGATCAGTCCAAACCTGACAGATGAGTTCCAGCTTCATAATTTGAATGGTACAATCCTCCCAGTTGCATTTATTATTTTGATCACTGGTGGTAAACGTGCTCACTCAAAGCCAACACAAGTCGTTCAAGTGACTGCAGGGAAGAACATCTCTCAAGATCTACCATCATTAACGAAAATGTTGCCGTGGGTTCCTGAATGTACTTCTTAGGAAGCTCACATTTAACTTGTACATCAGTACATGTTCGACCATCTCAATCGATATTATCTGCAACAAATAGTTTCATCATTAGCCAGAACCGAGCTGAAGAGGTGAATTCATTAGGGAGGGCACCACCAATGTGAACTACGACGAAATCGAGTCGGTCTGAGAGAGTAGACTCTTTGTGAAACCCATGTAACTAGGGTTGGAATTCCATGTGTTTTGATTCTGGATGAAGGTGGTACAGAAGGAATGTTTACACTTTAATTGCGGGTGATTACATAAGATAGCAGAACTAGTGGGGCAAAGAGAGTGAGCACAGTTTTGACACATGATTGATTTATGACCTTACCCTATTGTTATGCTAAGTGGTTTATAATCCCCCGTGGGTTGCCTTACGACTCCCTGGGATAATCCATCCTTCAGAGAAAACCCCCAAACCCACTCCATCCCTCTTTCCCCTGCACGAGTGCTCACAATCCCTCCCTCTCACCCCTTTGCAAGACACAAGCGTAATTTTTGGACAGCTGTCAGTCAAAGTGATTCATTGACTTATGAGTCCTATTTTTCTGCCAAGTGCTGGGGGGGTGGAAGATACATCACCACACCAAATAAATAGTGTCTGAGAAGTTCCCCACCAAATCACAAACCCCTGCTAATTCTCTCGAAATCTCATTATCTTTCGACATCAGTTTAATTAGTTAGAAGGCTATGAACTCCTCCACCTGAAGAGAGCTATAACAATGAGGATAATAGCACTAATGTACAGGAGGGAGGTCAGAAGCATGCATACGTGGACTCCACAAATAAATTCGGAAGCATAACACTTGCAATTCATCGATATTAATCGTCTTCCTATGATTACTACAGCGTACGTACAACAGTGTAACGGTGTCAGTTTTCGTTGATAGCATAGCGTTTTTTCAGATGGAGCAAACCTATATGATACAAACATAACAATATCACATAGCTTCCAACAGACTATACACTGAATCATTTACATCGGTGCAACAGTCTCACACTCCAACACATAATTCAGAGCTACTGCAAGAGTAGGGAAACATTCGGGACGTAATCACAGCATTGCTCATTTCTTACCTACACATGCTGTTCAGTAGTAGACCAACCATGATACTGTATTCCGTCTAGATAAGACTGTATCCACATGGGTAGTAAACATATGCACGATGTTAGTTATTTCTTTAGAAGCAAACCCAGTGGTTACACGATTCTCCTCCTACTGCACATCGAGAGCCAGTTAACCAACAAGTACAGGTCAGACCAAATCAATGACAGTGTTTCCTCCAGCAACAGCAGTTAAGGAATCCACCATATGTGGGGGTAAAGTCACTAACTTTCCACACATATATTTTATTGGAGAAGAATAGTATTCCCTCCACTCCGATAAACCGAACACAATTAACATTCAAGAGTGCCTCACAGGCCGAAGGTCTTTGTCCAGCAACTCAAAGTCTTTTACTTTGGCGAGTTTTCCCCAAAATAATATTTACAAAGTTCTAGTGCTGCACACGAAAACCAGGTTCCATAAGAGTTTACTTTTAGTATGTGCACAGTGATACAATCCTTGGATAAACAGTATTCGATCAACGTACTACCTGAGTTAAGACATCCAGTGGCAGACACTGGGGCGCTGCAGATGCCACGTGGAGTCCGTCAATGAGGGAGCTGGTCAGGAGCAGGCAACAGCTTCGTAGTGGAGCGGATGCCCTTCTGTAGTCGTGGCTCGATGCAAACTCCCTCTGCATGGCAGTGTGTGAGTCTAAATACTGTCTCCCAGCAGGATATTGCAGGAACTGTTTTAGCTTATGTGGGTCATGGACGCAAATATGTCGTCCCCAGTCCACAACCCCTGTTGACACTGAACTATTTTCTGGTGCCGATTAGTTGTGTGGCACGTAGGAAGCCCGCGACACTCTTCAGCAGATGTGCTTCCGTCCTTACAGGCAGAATGCAGCAATACGTCAGCAGTCAATTTAGTACCTCTTACACCTCGATCCGCATTCAACAGTCTCTAGGTGACATACCGAATGGATTTGTGATCAATCGCTTCCTACACTGTAACATCTTGGTGGGCAGATCACAGGTCCTTAAAAATCAATGTAGATGAATCTGAAATATTCTTATGTATTAGCTCACCGACTTGCAGTTATTAATGTTTGGATTGCAACCCTTAAGATTACAACAAATGAACCTGAATCCGATATATGCAGCTCACTCCAAATGCTTAATGCTATGCGTTTCACTGCAGTTAACGCTACCGATAACAGTGTATGAACTTTAGTCCTATTACTATGCAACAGATTTAGTCATAGTCAAGTAAACTACCAACTCCACTACAGGTTTTTCTCCCTGCTTGCAGACAACTCCATCACCTATGAGCATCCCATATCTAAAACAAATACACTGCAAGCGGCTGTACATTGTATAGTGAAGGGTACATCACACCGGTATTATCGCTTACCCCTTCCAACCCAGTCTCAAACAATGATCATGTAATAAATTGCCTGTATGCTTACATACATACCCTAATCCACCTCCATAATTGTAGGAGAAATACGGTATATTTCCCAGACAGTTTTTTCTGTGACATATTCGAATGGACTTTAGCCACCTATACGGTCCTAGCAGGCTCCAGATGATGCTTTTGCTTTGCATATCGGTTACATAACACGAACAGATGTGGGGGTCACAGAATTGATAAATATCGGCTATGTAGTGTTGAGCAGTCGAATCGGTGAATTCAGTGGTATGTATCGTTTAAACACTAATGGGTCTATTTGTGTTAATGTTGAGATGGCAGTTGACAATGACCTGAAAGTTATAGTGGAAATTTAGAATGTATACTGAGGTATGAAGGTAACGCTCGTTTCGAAACTGCGCAGCAGAGTGACATATCTGAAGAGGAGCCGTTGACAGCTGATTAAGACATATTCTGCTTCATCAATCCTGTCCTTGACAGCAGCAGTGTTAGTGTGTCAATACTCATTGTGATCGGTAATGCTATACTAAAATTAACGGCTCAAGAATCATCGCAGGACGTATTTCTAAAGCAAAAAAGTGCTGTCAAGATACATGGTCTGCTCGAAATGGTATTGTTTTGTTTAAGATAATGGAAGCATTTTTCACTTACTACTGGCTGCATTTGTTGCTATAGGTACACTTTTCTTCCTAAGTAAGAGAGATTCATCGATGACTTTTGCACAGCATACAAAGCATAGTTGTAGGTGTATGAAACTCTAGAAGTGATTTAATTTATGAAAAAATGAATGAACTGTTACATATTAAACTTCATGTTTACAAAAAACTCAAGTTTTATAGTTAATTATCTCAATTTTTTGCACAGTTTTTTAATAGATTTGGAAAATTCTAGAGTTTCATACACCTGTAACTACTGTTTGTATGCTATGAAAAATTCATCGAAGAATCTCTCTTACTTAGGAAGAAAAGTGTACCTATAGCAACAAATGCAGCCAGTAATAAGAGAAAAACTGATGAAATTTCACATGTAAAAAAAGGTATTTTGCTACGTTTTTAAACTTCCACTGCGATGAGTGCGAGTCCGCAATCCTTCCTGGTCATGGTGACAAAGTTTTATGAATTTATTTGTAAAAGTATAGACAGTAGAAATTAAAATGTCCTGTGGTGACTCTCCTGCTCCAAGTCGGCCCGTTTGACGTCCTACCCCCCTTAAAACACACAATCACACAAACAAGAATCAAAAACTCTTAAGGTTTTAACGAAAGACCTCCTTCGATTTAATTTAGATCGGCTGAAGGCCAGATCAAAAATGCAAGGCACAAGGCCTAAGCAAGGAGCTGAGGTACAGGAGTTCTTCTGGAGGTTTCACTTCTTTATAAAAAAAATTTTTATCTTCAATATAAATAGGCTGGAAGCCTTAGCTCAAATTTTTCCCATAGAATTCAGCTGAAGGCCTCACATTAATCAAGGCTTAAGGCCGAGACAAAGAGTTCCAATGTTTAATCTAAAGAGGCTGAAAACTTGGCTGAAGGCCAAGGAGGAAGAGCTTTCAATTTGAAAAGGCTGAAGGCCTTATCTTAAAATATTTCGTATAAAACTCGGTTGAAGGCCTTATACTAAAGAATAACAATCTTATGACTTAAGGGCAAGACAAGAATTTTGAATTTTTAATTTAAGGGAGATAAAATTCGGCTGAAGACCGCACGCCATGCAGAAAACAATTTTGAAGGCTTTATGCTAAAATGCTTCACATAAAACTCGGCTGAAGGCCACGTACGGAACCCAAACAATGTCACAACTTAAAGCCGAGACGAAGAAATTTCCAATTTTTAATTTAAGCTGGAAAATTCGGCTGAAAGCCACATACAACTAGCAAATATTTCTTACGGCTTAAGGCCTGGACAAAATTTTTCAACTTTTGATTTGTAAAGGCTGAAAACTTGGTTGAAGGCAACATACCAAGTTGAAACAGATTTACGGCTGAAGTCCTAGGCACAAGGAATTTTCAATTTCAATTTTGAAAGGCTGAAACTCGGCTGAAGGCCACATACCAAACAAGAAACTTTTTTTTATGGTTTAAGGCCTATGAAGAAAAATCCTCGCAATTTTAGTAAGCTAAAACTCGGCTGAAGGCCACACAGAGTACTTAAGACTAAAAAGGAAATCACTATGTAAAACACAAGGAGCGGCGCTCAAGAGGTTCCAAGGGTCGGTTTGGGAAGGTAACACTTGTGTTTTTAAAAGTACACTCAGTAATATTTCCTATGCAATCGTTAACATGAAAAATCAAAACAGTGTTGCATTGGTTGCGTCACAGTACGTCAGTTACATCCTGAGAAATTGCGAAGCAAAGTCGACACTTGAAATAAACAAAACGCACCGCCATTGCACATATCGAGATGCAAGTCTGAATCCCACGTTGCTCGTAATCGCGATGTGATTGATGCACTGCAATGCGACAAATGCTGTACTTATTGCTATTTACTTGAAACAGTGCAATTGTTCAGTGACACAACGAAAAATAAGGAAAGTTTATTTGTTTGTGCCTTATTGATATTTATTTTAGTACTAGAATGGACGTAACGGCAAGGAAATGCCGAGTATCTTCGGCCTGAGTGTACATAATTAATGGCTGACCAAGAATTTATCAGGGGGCAAAATGCTAGTCGCACATAGTTGTACATCACTTACATTGCCATTGACGTGGCAACAGCCCAGTGCACTCTCTGCCACTGATCCGCTCACTGCTATCAGTGTTTCAGATGATGTCACTGCGGCACATGCAGCTGTAATGCGGGCTTTCGTGTAGTCGACTGTTGTTTGAAAACTGCAGATGTACCACATTTTTCTCATGTCGCGAGACAAAATTGTTCATGGGGGTGAATTCCGAGACCACGCTAGAAATCTCTGAACAGGACTGCCTTCGTCGTTTTAGAACTGCTGGTTTAGCACACTGACTGGTACTTTTCTGTAGAGTGTACGTAGATAAATAACATGCGCAAGAGGGAAACCGTAATACACATATCAGTCTTTGCTGCAGGAAACCGTCGTAATAACAGTGAAAGTATGATTACGTATGTCAATCACATCGCGATTGCGAGCAGCGTGCGATTCACACTTGCATCTTGGGATGTGCAGGAGGTGCGCCTTTTGATTATTTCAAGCGTAAACTTCCTCTTTCCAACTTCTCTCGATGTAATTGACATATGTTTGTGCAAGTACGACATTCTTTTTGTGATTTTTCACATTATTGATTCCTTAAAATATCATACGGGGTGTCCATTAAAGAAAACAAACATACGATTATATTTACTTGCGTTTTAGAATGTCTCGTAGTATTTACTTTCCCGAGCCCCTGCCTTAAATTCGTACTCGCGGAAGTTGTTTTCCAATATCAATTGTTCCGGAGACATTTACGTTTAGATGGGCCACCCGGTGTACTGGCTATGAAATTAACTATCTGGAATAATGTATTCTGACAGCATGGCATTGAGTAAAGTTAGTACGTCATAAGGGGAACGCCAGTCAATCAACGGACATTAGGCGTTGGAGCGCATATTTTAGAGAGAAGACGACACTTACAGTACGGACCAGTAACGAGAACAGTGATATGAAACAATGATGCTAGAAAGTGAATTTTATTGAGCAAATACCGATGTGCCTCGCACAACATGTTTAGTTTTGTTACTAGTAAGTATCCACGACTCAGAAAAGCCACGTTTCGTCGAAAGACAATACTGAGTTCATCGTCAATTAATGGTGCGGTTTCTACGCTATTATGCAACGTGGACAACGCATAGCTTCCATGTAAACTTTGCTTCTGTGGACGACCGACAGCAACTCATGATAGCAACTCATGTACGTGAACCCAAACTACATATTACAGCTTTGGAAGATTGTTGCAATCTCCAGTGAGGCGATCAGTAATGCTCAGAACAGACTAAAGTATTATTTTCAGTTGTGTTTGTGAAAGTAACGGACGTAACTGAGATGCCATTACGCACAAGATAATTCGGGAAAGTATTATTAAAAGTTGTGCACCCATGTTTCCTCTAGTTGTTGTTTCATTTAGCTGATTGAATAATATTTAGGTTCTGAAAGATGAATTAACATCGTCTTATCATTTCGTAGGAACTCTGTCAACGACATCATCTACAAGCAAACAGTATCGCTACATATTGAAGACGACAGGTATTGTGCCACCGCTTACACTATTCAAAATTGGCGCAGAGGATTTCCAGCTAATTCAGTCAAAAGTTAAAGAGCGAGTGACAACAGTGCAATGATAGGAAGCATAATGTGTGGTGAATGCAGTGCTGTAGTTGGTAACAGACTGTAAGATACAATGTTGTATCCAGTTCCCATAATTTACAGCCAGCACAGTGAATTCATTGCTTTTCCACTCGGTTTGGCTATTGCACTCAGAACACTCAGCTCTCTTAAACTCGTTTCATGAAAAGTACTTTCACTAACACTACAGATTCCAGAATGGGATTTTCACTCTGCAGCGGAGTGTGCGCTGATATGAAACTTCCTGGCAGATTAAAACAGTGTGTTGGACCGAGACTCGAACTCGGGATCTTTGCCTTTCGCGGGCAAGTGCTCTACACTCGCCCGCGAAAGGCAAATGTCCCGAGTTTCGTGTCTCGGTCCGGCACACAGTTTTAATCTGCCAGGAAGTTACAACACTACAGATTGTTGCCGTGCCTTCATCGTATTACAAACCAAATACTGTCTCAAACCTTACTGGCATTACAATATTTGTTTAGTATTTCGTGTAATATTATTATGTGTATTAGAAATACTATGATTCGGCGTTATCACGAGTGTTGTCTTTAAAAATTTATTTGTGTGCGAAAACTCCCAGTGTTCAGTCATCTCAAAGTGACTAGTCCATTAAATCGTTATCATTTATAAATTACCGTGTGGTAGCTGAGCGTTAGCAATAATTCTGTTCAGTCATTATGCGCGTACGCTTCTGTCCTGAAACCTGATGCTACATGGGCAAGTTTCATTAGAAATAAAAGTGGAGGGGCATCTCATGCTGCTACAACAATTAGGGTTTCTTCCCACTAGATTCGTGTACACGCACCAGATGAATCAGTACTAAAAATCACTGCAAAGACCTCGGGTTCCCTTAGACGAGGTAGGAAAAAAAAATACTGTACTGTAGGTTTACCTTTCTTCAACAGATCACGTAAGATAAGTGGTAGCAACATCCTTATCTGTTAGCTTCAACAAGTTTTTCTATTCTTTTGAAAGTAATTCGTGTCAATATTCACCAAAAACGTCTTACTAAACTGATTGTTTATTCTATTAACACTGTCTGTGTCCATCATCCTGGGAAAGAGGATTATTAAATTCTTCTTGACATTGAGAGTATTTCCCCTGCCATACATCTTGCAAAGCTGGTGGAACAGGTTTGTCATGGTTTGCTATCCCAAGTATATCAGTCGTTCTGAAGGAATGTCAGCTTCTCCATAGGCAGTGTTTTCACTTGGGTTTTTCTGTGCTTTGTGAAATTCGTCTCACTGAATCAAATCTCCTCTCTTATTTTCACGCATTTCTTCTTCTCTTTGTATAGTATTGTCCGCAAGTTCGGCTCCGTTATGTGGACTCTCTGTACACTGAGATGACAAAAGTCGTGGGATAGTAATGATAATGTCGTATACGTAAGGCATATAAGGACAGTGCCCTGGTAGACCTGTCATTTGTACTGGAGTGATTCACGTGAAACGGTTTCTGATGTGATTATGGCCGCACGACGAGAATTAACAGACTTTCAACGCGGAATGGTAGCTGGACATAGACGCATTGGACATACCATTTCGGAAATCGTTAGGGTATTGAATATTGAGAGATCCACACTGTCGAGAGTGCGTCGAGAATACCAAATACGAGGCGTTGCCTCTCTCCAGTGGCCAACGGCCTTCAGTGAATGTTCAAGAGCAACAGCGTTTGCCTAGAGTTATCAGTGGTAACAGACCAGCAACACTGCTTGAAATAACGACAATAATCACGCATCCGTTAAGCCAGTGCGGCGAAATCTGGTGCAAATGGGCGTAAGCCCTGCGCGAGTTGTTTGCTAGCAGTACTACATCGCCAGCAGTGACTCTCGTTGGCAGATGACCATATCGGCTTGACCCTGGACGACTGGTTTACCATAGCCTGGTCAGATGAGTCCCGTTTTCTGTTGATAAGAGCTCATGATAGGGTTCTAGGGCGATGCAGACCCTACAAAGCGATGGACCCAAACTATCAACAAGGCACTATGCAAGGGGTGTTGTTTCCAGAGTGATGTGGCACGTTTACATGGAACGAACTGGGTCGTCTGGCGCAACTGAACCCATCATTGACCATTCTCAGCCATTCATGGATTTCATGTTCCCAGACAACGATGGAACTTTTATGGATGACAATGCGCCATTCCACTGGACCGCAATTGCTCGTAACTGCTTTGTGGAACATGCAGGACAATTCGAGCGAGTTATGGACAGCTATAGAGGCAGCATGGCTGCAACGCGGGCGGGAACGTGCTTTGAACGACAGAGTACAGAGGTGATTACATACGTGGTGGTAAATAGCGTCTGTGCAGTACAAATCAGCAGATGATGGTCGAATGGTTTTCACAGGTTGTGGTGTACACACGAGCAATATCAATACGATCAATACCACGTAAAAATCCTATTCCATGTGTGTTTATGTGTTCTATGTTCATTCTATTTTGACCTTTTTCATTCCCATTTAGCGTGACCAGAACGAGCTTTCGTAAAAATTGATTTGTTTTTTTCGCCCGATGATACCATCAGACTGAGAGTTGACGGTAAATGTTGTCCATCCCCAACATACATATTCATATTTTGTGTGTGTGGGTGGGTATGAGGCTTTTGTGTATAAGTTTTGTACTTCTGCACCTCGTTCAATAACTAACGAGCACTGATCGGCTTAACGCGCCTTCGGCATCAGATACTCGATCGCTTAATTGGGCCAGGTCATTAGGTAAGCTGCGCGCTGCGATCTTGTGTCACCAGCAACTACTCACGTTGCTAATAGCCGGCTTCTGAGTTACTGAACAACAACCGCTAACCACAAAAGACCTTAAAGTTTGTGCAACGATGTACTGGCAGATATAACACTAGAGCTCTCTCTTTTGTGTGTTAGCTTCAATACCTCTGAGCGGCAGTCAACAGGGATTTCTTCCTCGTCTCTGAATAAACACAAGCAAAGTTACGACCAGTGAGTGTCCAACAATTTTCTGCAACGTCCATTTATTAGTTCTCAATTTGGTGTCAAGATCATCGTGCCTACAGAGACATTAGTACTTTTCCCTTTTATATTTTATCTCTATTTTAGGACCGGTGTAAGACGTCTCCCATGGCAATTTTATTTAGTTTTGTGAGATAAGTCACCAGTTAGTTACAAAGGAAGATAAGTAATGCGACTAGAAACAACAGATTCCAATAAACCGGGATAGTTCTCTCCATTTGTAATTTTTATGAGTTCCAGACATGATCAGTGTGGGGCTATTCTCTTGAAAAAGCGTCACAAACGAAGATCGCTAAAAAAAACATTTTATTGGATTAAAAGTTTCGACTGAGTTTTTCTATCGTGGATAGTATATTGTAAAGATCCAATGATGACAGCGTAGCTCTGTCGCAACGGGTCATCCAATAAAATGTTCTGGCAATCTTGGCTTGTGAAGTTTATTTAAATTAGCACTTACAATTGTAATTGTGTACTCACTTAAATGAAAAGAGAGCAGCTTCAGGGAGAGTGGCTACGACAGACATTGCTCTGTGCCCTATGGAAAAGGCCCTGTTGTCTGCAAACTTTGCGGTGTGGCGGCCAGCATCTTGCCATCACTGTTCATGATACAAAGGCTCACCGCTGGTGGCGATGGGAAAACTTGTGAATCTGAAAGTACGCATGACACTTGAACAGTTTCTTTCTTCAATTAAACTTTACAGTAAGTTTTGTTGCAATTTTGTTGTTCTTGTTTCACCCTGCAGGCTGATTTCATGTACTTCTTCGGACTGACCTACCTTGAGATGGTCTCTGTGTCTCTAAATAACGTCTGTAAAGTACATCCTCTGCTGAAACAGCATAGTTCGCATATTACTTTTGGTGTCCCATTGCCTAATCTATTTCTCCGAGAGTTACCTGGTTTAATTCGATTACATGCCACTACTCTTGCTTCACATCTGTTGACTTTGATCTCATAACGTCTTTTCAAGACCCTATTAAATCCTTTTAACTGATCTTCAAGTCATTCTTTGTCTCTAAAAGTATTTCTATGTCATATCTAAAGTTATTTCTTCTTTTTCCTGGAGATTAATTGTCTATTTTGGATTAATTGTCTATTTTAGATTAGGTTCCCTCCCACGGGAAACAAACTGTTGGCCTGAAAAATTACCAGTGAATGACACTGATGTGGGTGTAGCAACTGTAAAAATCATTAGTTCGCCTAAGCAGGTCATTCCAAAGGATTTAAATATGCTGAATCTCATGTTAGTAAATTGTCTATAGCAGGATCTCCGAGCTACTCTCCGAAATAAACAGTAGTAATGCCAATATTGTATTAGGTACCGAAAGCTGGTTGAAACCAGGTATAAATAGCAGTGAAATTTTGAACTCGGATTGGACAAAGCTTAGGAAGGATAGGACTGATGCTATGGGAGGTGGTGTGCTCATTGCAGTTAAAAGCTGTTTAAACGCAGTTCAGATCGATACTGGGTTGGACTATGAAATAGTCTGGATAAAGCTGTCAATCAGACAAGGAGTGACCATTGTATTAGAATGTCTTTATAGACCACCAGCATCCGCAACAAACGTCGCAGAACGTTTCAGAGAAAGTCTTGAGTACATAGGAAATAAATATCAAAATTATCCATTAGTCATAGGTGAAGACTATATTCTGGCATCCATTGAGTGGGAAAATTACACGTTTATCACAGGGGACAAAGGCAAATACTCGTGTGATGTTATTCTAGGAGCGCTATCAACATACAACCTTGAGCAATTGGGTAGAAAACCAACTTGAGATGGAGACATACTAGATATCTCGGTGACAAACAGACCTGATCTTTTTGAGGAAGTTAATCAAGAAGAAGGTATTAGGACCATAATGTCGTTGTCGCTTCTATGTCAGTAGAAATTACAAAAAAACCAAAGAAACAGTGTAGAGTTTTCTTGTTGGGGAAAGCAAATAAAAGTGTCATTAATGAACATCTTACTAGTCAGCTCCAACTATTCACCGAGCGACACAAAGATATTGAGCGTCTTTGGTAGGAATTTAGCGGTATTGTCCACCACGTGCTAGAGAAATACGTGCCTAGCAAAAATATGGGGGAGGGAAAGGATCCATCTTGGTTCAAAAAACATATTAGGAAGTTTCTGAGAAAGCAGGGAGTTTTGCACAGTCGTTTTAAAAGTCTACCGCACTGACAAACAGAAATTATGCGAAATGAAAGCACCTGTCAAAAGGTCAATGAGGAGTACTTTTAACGAACTGGAAGAAATATTCTAAAATAATCCCAAAAATTTTGGTAGTAAGTAAAATCTATGAACGCTACAAATAATTCAATACCTTATCTTGCTGGCAGTACGGGTAATGTAGTGGATGATGATAAACAAAAGGCCGCAATTCTGAACTTACCTTTCAAAAAGTCGTTTACGGTAGAGGACTGCAGCCCCATTCCCCTTTTCAATTATCCAACAAACGCAAGGATGGCAGACACAGTGTTTAGTGTATCTGGGATTGTAAAACAGTTAAGATCCTTAGACGCCAGGAAGGCAACTGGCCCATACGGTATTCCCGTAAGATTTTATGTTGACTGTGCTACAAATATAGCACCATTCTTATCCGTCATCTATCAGAGATCATTGGTACTGCGGAAAGTTCCACGGGACTGGAAGAAGGCGCAGGTCATAGCAGTTTATAAAAAGGGTAGAAAATCGGATGCACATACTTACCGGGCAGTTTCACTGACATCGATTTGTTATAGAATCATGGATCATATTCTGTGTTCAGACATGATGACCTTTCTAGACTCCGAGAAGCTCATCTGCAGAAACCAGCACTTCTTTTAGGAAACAGCGGTCATGCGAGACAAAGCTGGCGCTCTTTGTGCTATACAGGAGGCTCTAGATACCGGCTCCCAGTTAGACACTGGACTCGCATTCGGGAGGACGACGGTTCAATCCCGCGTCCGGCCATCATGATTTAGATTTTCCGTGATTTCCCTAAATCACTCCAGGCAAATGTCAGGATGGTTCCTCTGAAAGGGCATGGCCAACTTCCTTCCCCGTCCTTTCCTAATCCGATGAGACCGATGACCTCGCTGTCTGGTCTCCTTACTCAAACAAGCCAACCCCCCGGCTCCCAGGTTGATGCCATATTCCTCGACTTTCTAAAGGCGTTCGACTCAGTTTCGCACTGTGGCTTGCTCCAAAAAGTGCGCGTTTTCCGTCTGTCCGATGACATATGTGGTTGGATAGGAAGTTTCCTAACAGACAGAGATCAGTATGTAGTCCTGAATGGGGAGACTTCAACAGAAACAAGCGTAACATCAGGTGTGCCCCAGGGCAGCGTAATAGGTCCACTGCTTTGTACAGTTTACATAAACGATCTGGTTGATGCTATTGACAGCAGCATTCGACTGTTTGCCGATGATGCTGCAAATGTTGCTTGACAGGCCTTCAAAACACGTAGCCCTGGCTTAGCGGCTCGCACAAGGCTAATGATGTCAGTCAGCAAAAAGTCTCTGGTGAAACAAGCTCCACCCTTGAACCTTACGTATGCATAACTGTGAGGGTCAACTTTCAGAGCAGCGTCGCTCAACTGGCTCATCACAGCGGGATTCAGAAGGCAGAAAGCATTTGGAGTTTTTACTACGTGCGAGAAGTGGTGCTGTAGCCTGTTCTCAACACTGTTATGAGCGATATCCATTTTACATGCTAATCGAGTGACGATGGGAAATTTCTAAGCCACACGAGAAAGCACAGATTCCTCCAAGCCAGGATTCGATGCGGTCCCTTGTTCTCTACGATCGTCGTTTCGTGGTACCGTGCAACACACACTGGTCAGCCAGAACATTACGGCCACTGCCCACCGTGATGTTAGACGCCACCTGGTAGCGTTGCGAGGACGTGACACCGTAGCAAATGTATGTAAGCGGAGAACACACTGACGGGGGATCATCGGATCGAAGATATGGCCTAAAAATGGGGAAATTCATTGAGAAAAGCGACTCTGACAAAGGGCAGATTATTATAATGAAGAGCCTGTCGACGAGGATCTCGGAAACGCCGTATTTTCTCAATTTTCTCGTGCTGTCACTGTGAGCATCTACGGAAAGAGGTAGAACGACAGTGAAACTACCAGTAGGGCCTAAATGGTTGGATGTCCACGACTCTTCACACAACGTCGGGTCCACAGGCGTATCTGCTCGGTAAAGTAGGACAGATGGTGATCTGTGGCGTCTCTGCGAAAGAGAACAACTCTGGTACACATACAAGTGTGAAGCAGCACGCCGTTCATCGCACACTGTTGAACATGGAGCACCGCAGCGGCCCACCCCTACGCATTCACAGGTTGACACAAGGACAAGCCGGCCGCTGTGGCGGAACGGTTCTAGGGGCTTCAGTCCGGAACCGCGCTGCTGCTACGGTCGCAGCATCGAATCCTGCCTCGGGCATGGATGTGTGTGCTCTCCTTAGGTTAGTTAGGTTTAAGTAGTTCTAAGTTCTAGGGGACTGATGACCTCAGAAGTTAACTCCCATAGTGCTCGGAGCCATTTGAACCATTTGAGTACGACCCGTACTGCAGTTGTTTGAACTCGCATTGATGTCTCGGCGGTCCCATTCGCCTAATGTCAATTTTGTCGAACCCATCTGGCTCGCTGTCGGACGCCTTCACTGCTTACGAAAACCAGCGGCCCACCGATTACGCAAATTACATGACCTATCCGTAGAAATCTAATGCCACATACCTCCACAAACCAGACATCAGACTGACGGATCCCTGATACACAGAATTATTGATGTATTTCCTTCCAAAGACTATTAATGTTTCTGGTCATTAGTGTATTTCTCTTTCCGTTAGAACAGTCTTACAAATATCGTGTATGCTGGATATGTCTTACGTAAGTACATAATAAACGAGTTTATTGTATTCGTACAAATAGAGATTCGTAGGTTCTCATATTGCACTGATAACTATAAAACTTTCAGATCCATAATTTGAGGACTGCGGATCCACATCGCATAATGATACATTTTCCCTTCAGCATCATCACTGGAAGTTGGTATTATTATTACGGAAATATTGTTATTACGTAATATTCGAAACAAAGCGAATCTTCTTGTTGAAGAAAGCTACTTTCTCAGACGAGCTGTGCATTGTTGCTGGTACCCTTAAGCAAGGGCATACCAAATCACAAATTATAACTAGAAATGTAAAAGGTTAAAGGTGGTGTAACAGAGTCAAAATACATAATATATGACACTGTTTAACACATAACATTCCTCAAGGTGCCTAATGTGGTTTGTGGTTGTTGTGGTTGTTTTCATTAAATGCTTTTAAGCAAGAAATCCCCCATGAACCATGGACCTTCCCGTTGCCGTTGGTGGGGAGGCTTGCGTGCTTCAGCGATACAGATGACCGTACCTTACGTGCAACCACAACGGAGGGGTATCTGTTGAGAGGCCAGACAAACGTGTGGTTCCTGAAGAGAGGCAGCAGCCTTTTCAGTAGTTGCAGGGGCAACAGTCTGGATGATTGACTGATCTGGCCTTGCAACACTAACCAAAACGGCCTTTCTGTGCTGGTACTGCCAACGGCCGAAAGCAAGGGGAAACTAAAGGCGTAATTTTTCCCGAGGGTATACAGCGTTACTGAATGGTTAAATGATGATGGCGTCCTCTTGGGTAAAATATTCCGGAGGTAAAATAGTCCCCTATTCGTATCTCCGGGTGGCGACCACTCAAGAGGACGTCGTTATCAGGAGAAAGAAAACTGGCGTTCTACGGATCGGTGCGTGGAATGTCAGATCCCTTAATCGGGCAGGTAGGTTGGAAAATTTAAAAAGAGATATGGATAGGTTGAAGTTTGATGTAGTGGGAATTAGTGAAGTCTGGTGGCAGGAGGAACAAGACTTTTCGTCACGTGAATACAGGGTTATAAATACAAAATCAAATAGGGGTTATGCAGGAGTAGGTTTAATAATGAATAAAAAATAGGAGTGCTGGTAAGCTACTATCAACAGCATAGTGAACGCATTATTGTGGCCAAGATAGACACGAAGCCCATGCCTACTACAGTAGTACAAGATTATATGCCAACCAGCTCTGCAGATGATGAAGAAATTGATGAAATGTATGATGAGATAAAAGAAATTATTCAGGAAGTGAAGGGAGACGAAAATTTAATAGTCATGGGTGACTGGAATTCGACAGTAGGAAAAGGGAGAGAAGCAAACATAGTAGTTGAATATGGACTGGGGCTAAGAAATGAAAGAGGAACCCGTCTGGTAGAATTTTGCACAGAGCATAACTTAATCATAGCTAACACTTGGTTCAAGAATCATAAAAGAAAGTTTTTAACATTTTTTAAATGTTAAGGATAATAAGTTGTCGTCTCTTCATCTAAGAATAGATGATGACTGCAGCTAGCCGCTAACTTTGTGTAATGTATTGTCTGTATAGACGTGTATCTGTTGCCTTTAAGATCCCTTCACCTTCACACAAATCTATACAGTAAAGTAAGGGCCTCCCATTTCTTGGCTGATCCGTGATAAGACAGGCGAAAAGTTAGACTAATGGTGGATTATTAGAATTATCTCTATTTTCATTCTCTCTCTCTCTTTCTCTCCTTTATCTATTTACAGTTTTTAATATAATATTTCATTGCGTGAAATCAGCCAAATAGAAACTTTGGTGGAGTCCTTCGTCTTGATAATCAGCGGCTGGCTTGCTGTAAGAGATCTTCACATTTATTATTACCGTTAGACACTGCATTCAGTCGGGAGAATCAATCGTGTGGACAATTTGTTCCTTTTACGAAAGATTGCGAATTCCAGATGTGTACGAAGCCTTTTTGGACGATTTAACACAGACTCAGTGATTGCAGGCTCTCTTCGACACAGCTGAAGCTTCCCCACTAATTACAGGGCCAACGTGATCATCAAATGATTCAGAAAAAACTCATTCGTTCATTCACTCCCGAACAAAAAAGTCACAAACCTTATTTATGAAGGAAATTGTGTATTAAAACCATCTCCATTACATATCCAGATCTCCGGTGATTCCACGCCTTAATTATTTTCCTTTTACAGTCTCTTTCTCTTCAAACAAATCGCTAGCGCCACAAATGTTAATTGGCTCGCTTTAGCGAGAAGAAAAGCAGAATATGTATCTCTCAGAAACACGTCAATCCCTCAACAGATACTCCAGAAGCTGTCCTAGTTACCACTCTAACAACCATGGAGAATGCATATATGCATCTCTGTTATTTCAAAGAATAAACGCACTAGAAAATACTTTGGCGTCGTCGAGCTGTCGCCGCATATGTTACGAGAAAATCAGATCAGATACTTTTCCAAAGTGAATGAATGTGGATGGTTTGATCGACAAAGATTAATTGGTGCGTGGTAGAGGGTATTTTCTGTGGGGGCATTACAGGTTGTATACATGGAAGAATCCTGGAGATACTAAAAGGTATCAGATAGATTATATAATGGTAAGACAGAAATTTAGGAAGGAAGTTTTAAATTGTAGGACATTTCCAGGGGCAGATGTGGACGCTGACCACAATCTATTGGGTATGAACTGTTGATTAAAACTGAAGAAATTGCAAAAAGGTGGGAATTTAAGGAGATGGGACCTGGATAAACTGACTAAACCAGAGGTTGGACAGAGTTTCAGGGAGAGCATAAGGGAACAATTGACAGGAATGGGGGAAAGAAATACAGTAGAAGAAAAACGGGTAGCTCTGAGGGATGAAATAGTGAAGGCAGCTGAGGATCAAGTAGGTAAAAACACGAGGGCTGGTAGAAATCCTTGGGTAACAGAAGAAATATTGAATTTAATTGATGAAAGGAGAAAATATAAAAATGCAGTAAATGAAGCAGGCAGAAAAAGGAATACAAACGTCTCAAAAATGAGATCGACAGGAAGTGCAAAATGGCTAAGCAGGGATGGTTAGAGGACAAATGTAAGGATGTAGAGGCTTATCTCACGAGGAGTAAGATAGATACTGCCTACAGGAAAATTAAAGAGACCTTTGGAGAAAAGAGAGCCCCTTGTATGAATATCAAGAGCTCAGATGGAAACCCAGTTCTAAGCAAAGAAGGGAAAGCAGAAAGGTGGAGGGAGTATATAGAGGGTCTATACAAGGGCGATGTACTTGAGGACAATATTATGGAAATGGAAGAGGACGTAGATGAAGATGAAATGGGAGATATGATACTGCGTGAAGAGTTTGACAGAGCACTGAAAGACCAGAGTCGAAACAAGGCCCCTAGAGTAGACAACATTCCATTAGACCTACTGATAGCCTTGGGAGAGCTAGTCCTGACAAAACTCTACCATCTGGTGAGCAAGACGTATGAAACAGGCGAAATATCCTCAGACTTCAAGAAGAATATAATAATTCCAGTCCCAAAGAAAGCAGGTCTTGAAAGATGTGAAAATTACCGAACTATCAGTTTAATAAGTCACAGCTGCAAAATACTAACGCGAATTCTTTACAGACGAATGGAAAAACTAGTAGAAGCGACCTCGGGGAGGATCAGTTTGGATTCCGCAGAAACGTTGGCACACGTGAGGCAATACTGACTCTACGACTTATCTTAGAAGAAAGATTAAGGAAAGGCAAACCTACATTTCTAGCATTTGTAGACTTAGAGAAAGCTTTTGACAATGTTGACTGGAATACTCTATTTCAAATTCTAAAGGTTGCAGGGGCTAAATACAGGGAGCGAAAGGCTATTTACAATTTGTACAGAAACCAAATGGCAGTTATAAGAGTCGAGGGGCATTAAAAGTTCGGAGTAGGTATCAAAATCCATGGAGAAGAAATAAAAACGTTTAAATTCGCCGATGACATTGTAATTCTGTCAGAGACAGCAAAGGACTTGGAAGAGCAGTTGAATGGAATGGACAGTGTCTTGAAAGGAGGGTATAATATGAACATCAACAAAAGCAAAACGAGGATAATGGAATGTAGTCGAATTAAGTCGGGTGATGCCGAGGGAATTAGATTAGGAAATGAGAGGTTTTAAGTAGTAAAGGAGTTTTGCTATTTGGGGAGCAAAATAACTGACGATGGTCGAAGTAGAGAGGATATAAAATGTAGACTGGCAATGGCAAGGAAAGCGTTTCTGAAGAAGAGAAATTTGTTAACAAATTAAGATTAAGTGTCAGGAAGACGTTTCTGAAAGTATTTGTATGGAGTGTAGCCATGTATGGAAGTGAAACATGGACAATAAATAATTTGGACAAGAAGAGAATAGAATCTTTCGAAATGTGGTGCTACAGATGAATGCTGAAGGTTAGATGAGTAGATCACATAACTAATGAGGAGGTGTTGAATAGAATTGGGGAGAAGAGGAGTTTGTGGCACAACTTGACTAGAAGAAGGGATCGGTTGGTAGGACATGTTCTGAGTTCTGAGGCATCAAGGGATCACAAATTTAGCGTTGGAGGGCAGTGTGGAGGGTAAAAATCGTAGAGGGAGACCAAGAGATGAATACACTAAGCAGATTCAGAAGGATGCAGGTTGCAGTAAGTACGGGGAGATGAAGAAGCTTGCACAGGATAGAGTAGCATGGAGAGCTGTATCAAACCAGTCTCAGGACTGAAGACAACAACAACAACAACAAGCAAGAAATACGTGTACCCTTGTATTTGACTGCTAGAGTGGTTTTTGAAAATATTTCCGACATTTCACAGTGCCAACAGTTTAACAAAAATGTTATGTGGCTATAGTGAACTGACAAATGTAGCAGAGGTTTCTGTTTTTACCACGAAACCGAAACTATGTCCTCATCTCTAGATGCGGTGAGGTTTTTAACGTAGTAATTAAACTGGAAATGCCCGAAGTGTCATGGATCGTAATTTATCTAATCGAGCAAGCCATCTACACTAACGTAACTGCAGTGTGTTACACCATAAAAGGCCAGTCCAATGTTTATCAAACCTGGTGGAGGAGACCATGATATCAGTGGCGTTAAATGATAAAACTGTCATTCCATTCGTTGCTGATGCCCAGCGTCATCATCAGTATGAAGTATTACCCACACGGCCAGTAGTACACTCTTAGATTCGTTGTAGCATGGAAGTCATCTTGCACTTCTGAAACACGTGCTGTGTCAGTTCATAAATTTATATTGTTGGCTGAAATCTAGTGTGAAATGGCGTCCTTCCGTCGCATCGCAGGTATCATCTAAGCATTAGAAATCAAGATCCTTGGCAGACCAGTCAGAGGATTCGTATTGCTCATCAAGGCGCAAGGCGTTCATGGTGGAAACTGCTGTGTGATGTCATGTGTTATCCTTCTGGATATACCGTTTGTCACCTTGTTCATTAAGGGAGCGAGAGGACGGTTCACCATCTGTCCCACATACTGCCAACCATTCAGTCTGTGTGCAACAGTAACCAGAATGATCCTGTTCTCATACCCAGTAGTTATCCACATCCTGATGCTACGAGATGGGTATGTGTCTCGAGAATTGCTATTCTCTATGACTTTTCCCGCAGCTCGCGACACGTTGGTCTCGATCAGATCACCGTAAATAGAAATGCGACTCGTCGCTTAACAACACATGGAGTCACTCAATATCACAGTTTCGCTCTACATAGCTCAGCTTTCCGTCCGTGGTAAATACTGCAGACTGTCTTTAGAACTCAACAGAACTTCCAGGAATATGATCTCGACTCTTGATAGTGACACTCTTCGTGTTAAGTCTGCCTCGGATTCGGCTGTTATTGTATAATCGTCATAGACGGTTGGAGAATGTTACGACGTACTCGTGGTTTCGTCTATCGTAAATTACACATGCCTACTCTTCTGATCACACTTGTAATGCAGTCATTATATGGCAGGGAGATGATTCTGCGGTCTGTCGGTATCAATGATTCGAACTTATGGTTCAAAGACTGGAAGTAAACCAGAGAAGCATGTTCTCTGGACATGCGTTCTCCGCCCGAAATGTTACAGGAAAGTTAGAAATATCATAAAGCAATCATGTTCTCACATTATCCGTTATCAACGAGCGTAGGCTGTTGCGTCGTGTATAATAAAATTACCAGTGCTTCGGCAGCTATTGCAGATGACCGTAATCAATCTGTCTACTTTGGTTTGTGGTTGTTGTTTTATATTTATTACGTGAAAATGGGTTTTTCTGGCATCATCATAATCATCAACTTTCTGTTATGTTAGCAGGTCCTTTCCGTTTCCATTTCATGCTACCCACTGCCTCGTTCTTAATGTTGGCGTGTGTGCTACCGTTCTCTACACCATCCATCTCTGAAATCTCTTCCTCCATCGCCTCCTCGTTTCTTCCACATAATCTTCTAAGACTGTTTTTATAATCTCTTCCTTCCCTTCCCTCACTCTTAATATATGTTCAACCCAATGTCGTTTCCTTCTTTTTACTTGTATTACATCCATTAACTTTCTTTGCTCTCCTTCTTATCCCAGTATCTCTTCATTTTTCACTCTGTCCTTTCAACTTATTTTTTCCAACATCCGCCATGTCTCCATTTCAAAAGCCTCCAGCCTTTCTCTGTCTTTCTTCCCCACTGTCCACCTTTCATCACCGTGCAAGAATACACTCCATACACTTTTTAATCATTTTCCTCAAATCTTTGTCTGTATTTATGCAGAAAAGTGTCCTTTTCTTATAACATGCGTCTTTTACCACTATTATTCTGGTTTTAATTTCTGTGTTGCTTTTCCAGTCCATTTGAAACCTGCTTCTGGGGTATTTAAAGCTTTGTACAGGTTCTAATACTTCTCCATGCAGCATTATGTTTACCTTTTGTATTTCCTCCCAGTGCCATTACTTTTGTTTTCTTTGTATTTATTTTCATTGTATATATCTTTCCCTGAACTTCAGTTCTATCGACTACATCCTGTACTTCTTTTTGACCTGTTGCTAGGAGAACTGTGTGGTCCGCAAACCACGGTATATCGTGTTTTTATTGCGTGATTGTGTTAAAGAGGAGCCATATCACATGTTACTGCTAGAAAGTTTGATGTGAAGTTGTTGATGCTTTTTATAGGCGAATCCAGTGCTGACGTTATGCTGCCTACATAGCAGCTGGCAGTGCCTCAGATCTCCTACTGTTTGCTGATACCTGCTGAGCGGTCTAAAGAGCTGTGCTGAAACTCTTTCATGAATGTTAAGTGTAACTTCCGCCTTAACAGGCTTGCTTTGCGTATTTCTCGCTTTTGTACTGTGGCGGGCCCGTACGGAGCCTCTCGATGAGGAATGGGCGCACGGCTCTGCTTGTTGGTGTTCAGTCCGTGCACAGCCCCACTTCCTTTCATCTGCGTTGCGTAAATGAGAGAATAAGCCATATTTAGGGCATTTCACAACTGGCTCCAGTAGAGCCAGAGTTTTGGTAGTCCGTTGCGGTTTGAGGTAGTACTGCGAACTCACACTTTTGGGTAGACAATGCTGGTACCGAACGAGGTGACCTGGTGGCGTGGTCGAACCCCCGCCTTCTGTATGAATAATACAGGACACATTATTCCTGTCCCACCGTCCAGCGCCTGGCGTGAAAGTTTTTTTTTTTTTTTCAGACGTCACTTGTGTGGTGACTGAGTAGGTTATTAGTTTGTACGGGAATGCGTGTGAAACGTTTTTGTTTTAACTAGCTTTCTCTGTGAACCAAATTTTGCTGTTGTGGCCCCTTCAGCCATGCACGTGGTCCTTGCTCTGTCTCTCACTGTCATAGGACCATAATAAAATGTTTACGTGCGTTATGGTAAGTATAATGATATACAATTAGTGTGTGACATGTATTTTTAAGTTATTTTCTTAGTGAACAAAATCTTGCTATTGTGCCTTTCAGACAGGCACGTGGTCTTTACCCTGTCTCTTACTATGGTGCAACGATTATAAATAAAATGATTACATATATTATACTGAGCCTAAGGATGTACACATTATGTGAGGAATTTCATATTTTTAAATAGCTTCCTTTGAGAACCACATATTGCTACTGTGGGAATCAACAAAATACGTGCACTTCACTCCTTGGTCCCTTCCACAAATCACGTTAAAGGGGTTGTGTTTTAAAGAAATTTGAAGTATTAAGGCCATTAGCCACTGCGTTGTCAGTGGTGAGAGGTAATGCCTGAAATTTTGTATTCTCGGCACAATCTTGCCAGTGTGGTTCTCGGAATATTGAATTCCCTAATGACTCCCGAAATAAAATATCCCACACGTCTAGCTCCAAATATCATTCCGCGGCGTTCAAAGTCTATTAATGCCCGTCGTGTGGCCATAATCACGTCGTGTACCTTTTCACATGAATGTACATGAGCACAAGTGACAGCTTGACCAATGCACCTTTTTTCTGTGGGTTGTGTAGGGGGTACTACCGCCATCTGTATACGTACACGTAGCTATCCCTTGAATTTTGTCACTTCAATGTATCTGTTACGTTGCTGAACATTTTACTCTGTACTAATGTTTTCACTATGGGAAGTAGCGACAGATGACAATGTGTGTCTTGCCTTTTGTTTTCCATCGTTTGGCTCCCTCGCTACATCACTGATTTGTTTCGTGTTGTGTTATTGTCTTATGTTTCTGGTAAAATTTCACTTAATGGAATCTCAGAGAGATTAAGTTCTGTCTCAATAACTTACTCCCAAGTGACACTTTCAGGTAAAAGTTGAAAAATTGAAAGTTGCAGTACTAGTGTTAGTTCAGAATTTAATTGTTCATTACACTTTCCAATTGAAACTATTCCTGGTTTAGATAATACAAAATCAGATGCCATTAATATTTCATCGGCATATTTCAATGTTGTGACTTCTGCTATTAATGTACCTTATTCGAAAGATAAATTTGTCATGTCAGTTTTAACAGCATTGTGCTGCGAAGTTAAATTCGTTTCAACAGTGACTAAGTTCGTGGTCGCAGAAGTAAATTCCTCAGATTTTGTTCATATTTCATTCTCACCACATATTTAATACGCAAAGTTTATATTTCATCACATACGGAGAACATTATGCAACGTATTTCATATGATAATTTACTTGAAATTCCTGAAGACAATTCGATTTTTAATTCTGACATTTCATTTCTTATTTTCTTCACTCAACTGTAAGTGAGTGTGGTATTCGAATCCTGTATTTGGTTACTGGAGTGACTAACAATACCCAGTGGGAGTGTATTGCTCTGAAGAAGGCCGTTGTAATACGATCGAAACGTCGGCTTTGACGTGGTACAACACGCGAAACAATTTTAACCATCAGTAGAATTTATAGCTTCACTTTGAGCAAGCGATTCAATGTCGATGGATGAAGCGTTTACATTATATACGGCCACGTTACTATCTTCATTGTTATCTCTATTTTCTATCTCCTCTAAATTTTCGGGCTCCGTGTTAAGCAAATTTCCGATCTTTTCTGTAACACCTAATAATGAATTCACGTAAAAGAAATTAATATCCGTACACAACTGACTAACAATGCTAAACAAGAATGCTCTCGAATACTACATTAATAAGAGGCAAAAATCGAGCGTTGCTGCGGTGTTATGCAGGTTCGTGGCATGATTTTGGCCATCTTTTACAAATAAGCTAACTAATATTTGTCGTTGTATTCCATCCATTGTATCCATATCACAAGATAAAGTTTGTTTTTTTTACAGTTCAGTAGCCAGAATTTATGTTGTCCTGCCATGATCACTTGTGGAACGCATATCAGTATATTTGGGAAATAATTTACAATTTAGACTGAGATGCTGATGTTGTATTCTTCTGAAGCCTAATTGTTCTGAATTCGAAACGCGTCATAGTGACCATCGCAGGAACAAAGCATGGAAATCATAAATAAAACTGGTAATAACAATTATTTCCACTATGAGTGGTCGACTTACTCGTAGATTAATTGGATTAACTGTGTGGATGGTCGTCAGTCTCCGAATCGTTGTTGACGAGTAAATGAGTTTGGTGACGGAGGACAGTATTTGTACAGAATACAATGCAACAACATGATTTGTAACTGACTTCGTTGAACAAACTTAGACTGAAAGGTTCGATTTTTTCTGTATCGTGCAAATCTACACGTTATGTCACGCAGATGGCGCGCGAATAGGCAGGCACCAAACTGACCCCTTTCCAAAGCAACTGATACTGAAATATAACGAAGCCTGCATATCGTTAGTTAAAGGCAGTAACCTCATATTTGTAAATAAAACCCTGACTAAATCAGAATTTCCAGCAGTTATTTCTAAAGATCTTACGAACGCATACAAGAGAAGGTTACACTCTGAGGTGCAGTAGCAGTCAGACAGAAGGTAAGAGACAAATAATGCTTCTCTTATTTTGAAAAATAAACATTGGAAATAGAAGCAACTATGGATATTCAAATATGATAGTGGTAATATACAACTTTGTAATTCTGGAGCGAAATAATAAATTACAGTTGATAATGTTAATAGCGGAAATAAAACTACTAAGTTATTAATGTAAAGAAACCTTCCTGTTTATATAATTTGATCATGGGGACATGATAAACGGATGGATTGTTGCTTCGAAAGGGGCCAAGTGTATAAATTTATGTCACACCGAGAATAAAACTGTGGATTTCTGTAATTAACATTCAAATGCTCTTGATATACACTCATGGAAATTGAAATAAAAACACCGTGAATTCATTGTCCCAGGAAGGGGAAACTTTATTGACACATTCCTGGGGTCAGATACATCACATGATCACACTGACAGAACCACAGGCACATAGACACAGGCAACAGAGCATGCACAATGTCGGCACTAGTACAGTGTATATCCACCTTTCGCAGCAATGCAGGCTGCTATTCTCCCATGGAGACGATCGGAGAGATGCTGGATGTAGTCCTGTGGAACGGCTTGCCATGCCATTTCCACCTGGCGCCTCAGTTGGACCAGCGTTCGTGCTGGACGTGCAGACCGCGTGAGACGACGCTTCATCCAGTCCCAAACATGCTCAATGGGGGACAGATCCGGAGATCGTGCTGGCCAGGGTAGTTGACTTACACCCTCTAGAGCACGTTGGGTGGCACGGGATACATGCGGACGTGCATTGACCTGTTGGAATAGCAAGTACCCTTGCCGGTCTAGGAATGGTAGAACGATGGGTTCGATGACGGTTTGGATGTACCGTGCACTATTCAGTGTCCCCTCGACGATCACCAGTGGTGTACGGCCAGTGTAGGAGATCGCTTCCCACACCATGGTGCCGGGTGTTGGCCCTGTGTGCCTCGGTCGTATGCAGTCCTGATTGTGGCGCTCACCTGCACGGCGCCAAACACGCATACGACCATCATTGGCACCAAGGCAGAAGCGACTCTCATCGCTGAAGACGACACGTCTCCATTCGTCCCTCCATTCACGCCTGTCGCTACACCACTGGAGGCGGGCTGCACGATGTTGGGGCGTGAGCGGAATACGGCCTAACGGTGTGCGGGACCGTAGCCCAGCTTCATGGAGACGGTTGCGAATGGTCCTCGCCGATACCCCAGGAGCAGCAGTGTCCCTAATTTGCTGGGAAGTGGCGGTGCGGTCCCCTACGGCACTGCGTAGGATCCTACGGTCTTGGCGTGCATCCGTGCGTCGCTGCGGTCCGGTCCCAGGTCGACGGGCACGTGCACCTTCAGCCGACCACTGGCGACAACATCGATGTACTGTGGAGACCTCACGCCCCACGTGTTGAGCAATTCGGCGGTACGTCCACCCGGCCTCCCGCATGCCCACTATACGCCCTCGCTCAAAGTCCGTCAACTGCACATACGGTTCACGTCCACGCTGTCGCGGCATGCTACCAGTGTTAAAGACTGCGATGGAGCTCCGTATGCCACGGCAAACTGGCTGACACTGACGACGGCGGTGCACAAATGCTGCGCAGCTAGCGCCATTCGACGGCCAACACCGCGGTTCCTGGTGTGTCCGCTGTGCCGTGCGTGTGATTATTGCTTGTACAGCCCTCTCGCAGTGTCCGGAGCAAGTATGGTGGGTCTGACACACCGGTGTCAATGTGTTCTTTTTTCCATTTCCAGGAGTGTAGATAGAATTGCACTGCTGTTTTGCTCCATTCGTTTTTCCCGTTAAATGGTAATTTGTTATTGTTAGTTGTGATGTCAATAACCATCACCTTTTTATTGACGCCTAGTTGTTGATAAGATAGACTCTTTTGTGTTTGATTTCTACGTAACACTCCCGTTTCTTCCTTCACACGATTTCCACCGTGGTCGTCTGGGTGCTCGAAAGTGAGTTTGGGATAAATGCCGCGAGGTCAGGGCTGACCAAACATAGTGGCGGTAGAGTACAGTGAGCAAATTCAGCAGAGGGAAGCCAACGCCAAAGAAAAACAAAGTTAGCTGAGTAGAACGTGTCAGGTTGGTCAGCGCTGAGGTGGAGCTGCCGTTCGACTGGGTTTGGACAGGGGCCGCTGTCCCCCTGGTTCCGACAGGCAGGCAGTATTTGGTCTGTACGGTCAGCGGTGGGGTCATAGCTGTGTGGGATTCCCTCTCCACGTTGTGGCAAAATTTAGACATTAGAATGTAGTGTGTAGTCATACAGAACGCTAATAAGGTTTCTTTCAGAGTCAGTTTAGTCAGAGAAACATTAAATGATGTCTTCATTATCATTAGTTTGCTGGGTTTGATGGCAAAAAAGGGGGATTAGTTGCACGAGTACATGTGTAGTGAGGACCACCAGTCTACGCTCTTATTTCGATTGCAGGGCGTTTTCTCAGTGTACAGTCTCGTGTAGGATATCGTTCTGTTGCTGGAACGGTATACTTTTGGTTCATTACTTTAACAGTTTCAGACATTTATTTGTATGTAGTGGTTGCCCACTTATTGGCACCATTTGTCAAAAAAATTGCTCTCAGCACTACGCGACTTAACATCTGAGGTCATCAATCCCACAGAACTTAGAACTACTGTAACGTTGTTACTTTAATTTTGTATGCTGATATCGGTGCTAATTGACAATGAAAGTGGGTTAAAAGCCGTGATCTGTCTGGGAACGTTAAACGTGGATTACTGGGCAACTGTTTCATCAGATATTTAGTCTAGGTTTAGCAAGCAGACTAACATTAATAATAATCTTTTAATAGTCATACAAAACCGGTAATATATATATATAAAAAGGATAATTTAAATAAAAAGAAAGAAATCAGTTTATATTTGGAAATTTATTTTAAGATTGTTCATTAAAATTTCAGCGTATTATGCGTGAGTTATAACTGAGCTGGTGCCTTATTTACGATTGAAAAAATGTGAGATTGTAATCTTACGGAACACATAAAATATGGACCCAAGATTGGGAGACTGGATACAACACTGCATTCATAAAATAACACACGAAGAACATTGAAACATAAGCAAGAAGAAATTAACCACAACCAACAGATTAAGTTTTTACCCAAAGAAATTACGCTCATACCACAATCCTGTCCGTCATGTAATTACCACACACTGGTATACTAAATTCATATTAACTCTTTGTGAAGTCTTCGCAAAAAGAATAGCTGGGGGCTACTTTGATGATTACACCACATGCTTCACGTGGTCAACTTGGTTTACACAAAGCGTACAACTCCACAATAATTTTGATAATTAAAATACATTAGATCGAAAAACAATTGACAAAAGAAAAACCTTGAACTGGTTACTAACGTCTTACTATTGACCTGATGGGTCAAACAGTTATATAAGCACGTGGTAGTGGTCTCGCAAAGTACACCCCACGTGAGCTGAACATAAAGAAAAGTTACTATATTGAAAATATAGTCAAGACGAGACGTTATAATCACACAAACATTCGCATTTAAGATTGATGAACTTAGTTAGAGTTACTGATCAACACGTGGTTCCACTTTACTCACAAAGTAGTAACAAAGCAACTACCGCAAAATAATCTGAATTTAACACGAGAATTACACTCCGCTGCACTTTAAGATAGCATTAGATATTTTAGAGCTAAACCTGAAATCAAAGTGATTAAATTTTCAGTTAGGCTGAACTTAAGAAATCCATTGTCCTACGGACTTAACAGACACGCGCTTAGCCGGAGATCTTACCACTTCAGACGCTCGCCACGGCCACACAGCCACTGCCTACTGCCCAGCGTGCTTCCTCGGTCTCACAAAGACCAACGGAAGTGGCCAGAGGGGCAGCTTCCTATACCAACATGACAACGGACGGACAGGACCATACTAAGGATAGAAACCTCTTTGCTTTTAGGAAGCGTAGCTACCTGTTCCGACGTTGGTCCTACTGTTCTCTAGCAGACAGCCTTGTCTGCTACCCTCAAGCATGCAACTAGAAATACATATGCTCATTCATCCTCTCACACAAAAGGGAAGGGGGATGACAGTATCTTATCATATACAGTATATAAAAGAAAGCGGATGTAGGTTCCGTATGAGACTGTGTGACATGAATTACATATAAGAATTACATATAAACTGTGCTTTAAAGTGTAGTAGTGTGACAGATCGTTCTTGTTTATGTGTAAAAGTAACACGTTCCACTGCTCAGTCTCCTCCCAGATAGTCAGAAACGCCACAGTACATTTAGAAGAGGAATTTATTCCATAAATGGCAACAGATTTAAGAAATTAAACATGAAAGGAATCCAACAGAGACCTTTCATAACCCCAACGCTCCGGGAAAAGACTGTGCAGGGAATTTTCTAGCCATGCTAGGACATTCCCAAGCAGGCTTCTCACACCCTACTTAAACCAAAAGTGTAAAAGAAAAGGCAAAAGGACACCAGCTACTTGCTAAAACACAATAATTTCAACACATCTTTAGAATCTACCAATTTCAAACAGAAAAAAAAGAACACAATCTGTGACACCTATTTAAAAGGTAGTGTAGACCTAATTCGGTCAGCAAGTAAAAACAATGGTTCCTGTGTCATTAATATGAAAACAATTTCTGGTTGTTACCCTTATGGAGTTCACCAGTATTTGCTCATTGCAAGAGCCAACTGATCACAGGAAAATTTATGACTGTTTATTAACAAGCAAAATTTATGAAAATAGCAAAGGTGCCACAGCAATTAAAAAAAACATCAAATAACATCAGTATTAAAAAGCAGAACATTACAATGCAAAATTTGCAAAAGCAACAAAATGATAAGAGAAAAAAGCATGTTTTACAAAGTGGTTATCGCAAAAAAATTCTATATCTTATAACACTAATAATTTGTAGAATTAAAATAACTATGTGGCACTAATTTAATCACTCTACTATATTTCAATTAGCTAGCAAACAATGTGCACTGTGTCATTATCCTGAAACTACAATAATTATGTGATTGTTACCCTTAAGGGGTTCCTCACAGTAAATATGCCCCATGCAAAGGCTAATCGATCACAGTTCAATGAGAATAAAAAGCTATCTGACTGATAAACGAAGCAATGCCACAGCAATGAATTTACGAAACAAAATATCACAAATCTAATACATCACACAAAAACAAACATTGATAAATAAAACAGTACAATAGTCAACATCTAAAACAAAACAAAAAAAAACCACCTATAAATAAAACACCTGCAAAACACAAGAGTCAAAGTCTAAAAAAGATAAATAGGACACCTGCAAAATACAAGAGTCAGTCTAATAAACACCAATAAATCGAACTCCTGCAAAACACACGAGTCAGAGTTTCTCTGACAGAAAAACACGTATATGCACTGGACTAAGAACCGTATAATCACTGTTCACTGACACACTCAGTAGTTCCACTGTTCCGAGGCACAATATAAGGGAAAGGGGGGGGGGGGGTTCGTCGCCGCAGCTGCCAGTAGGGATTTTTGTCCATCTGTTGCGTGCGATCCCGCCGTCTCTGCCCTCTCATGAAGTTTCTCTCGTGTCACGTACATCTCGATTTTGTTCCATGTTTGTATTGTCAAATTCGTGCGGTATCCTCGTTTGATACGCCAGGTTGATATTCTCGGGCAAGGATGACACTTAATGGCTCTTCTTTTGTGCCACCCTTAGCGACCAGAGAACATCGAACCAAGATTTACTGTCGCTTGACAGTAGGCATCCATCAGGAAATGTCGATAGGCGTCGTTGACGTCTGCAAGTTTCTCTGGGCAGTACCTGTCAAAAGGCTCCACGCCCCTTGTGTTGTTTCACCGCGGCCGTCTCGTCACGGTCGCGTGCGTGTGGTGCGTTGCCAGCAGATGGATTTCCGCGCGGTGGACCGCTCGCCCATCTCAGGTCATCGCCTCGAGGAAAGGTCGCCCGGGGCGGCCGCCCATTAGCTCCAGGTACAAGGGAAAGTGTTTGCCGCTTACTCTCCTTTTGTTGTCGGCCGCGCTCCCAAAGTGGCCCGGATGACAGCGTGTCCCGCTGGGAAACCCGCCAGTTTACAACTAGTGCGGCTGCTCCCGCTGTCTCTTAAGAGTTTTGCCGGTTCGCTTTCAGGTTCTCAACTGCATTCACAGAAATTTTTCATCATCCTTATGTGATTACACAATGTCATACATAATACCACTTAGTATTGTCTTTCACAATTTTTAAGAACAAAGTGAGACTTAATATTTTTTTTAAATAAAAAAATTAGATGAATCGACAATATAAAATAAAATTTAAATGACTTGACAATGTAAAAAAAAATAAAAGTGAAATGACTTGACAGTATAAAAATAAAAATTTAAATAAACTGACAATATAATATTTAAATCCACATCACTAATGTGGTTCACTTACGTTTTAATAAATCAAATGCTATTTATTAATTCACTAAAATGAATAGGATTATGCCTTGTGCAAGTATAGGTCAGGACAGCATAGGGTTCACATGTTATTTACACACACATACATGCAAACCTGTTGTCTATTCTACAAACTAACTACCCATAAACATGCATTACTCAATATTCTACTTCTATCCACTACTAGTTAAGCCCATAAGCTACTTCAATGCTATTTCAACACCGTGTATATACCACTACAACATTGTTCTATTTCGTCCTCTTCTTGACGCTCGCGCCATACGTCTTGTCACATGATAAATATGGAGAACTTTCCTTAAACATACACATTAAAAAGAACAATGGTTATTTACACGCCAAAACATTTATACCAGTTCGCACACCTGAAAAGAGACTCGCAATTATACATTTATCATACTCATATATTCACACATAAAACAGTAAGAAAATTTCACCTAAAATTACGTTATCACAACAATTAATCACGCAGATGACTCTGAGAAGGTTAAAAATGTTTGCATTATACAGGTTATATTACATTTTCTTACCCATTTTGCTGCGATTTCGTTCCTTCTTTACGTTACCTTTCGCTTCCAAACCAGTTATTTCGCCTGTGGTGGTTATTCTGGATTCATTTCTCATGAATGGCAAAATTGTGGTCACCTCTATTCTGTGAAACAGTATCATCTTAACATATTGAACTTACAACAGACACAAAAGATCCGAATCCTCCTGTAGTTTAAATGACAAATGTTTTGCTTTATCCTTATTACCTTAAACCAAGCTTTCCTTCGTTCCCATAATCAAAATTATTCAATCATCCTCTACCTTCAAGAGGGAAATTTCCTCAGTACAAATCATATAGGCTGTAGTGCATCCCGCACCAGCGAAAACAGTAAGCTGTAATGCTCACAGCATCAGCAAAATACATAAACGTCGCTTTTCTAGGACAAGTATTAACGCAGAATAATTTTTTTAGGCTTTGGCTCAACATCAATCAAGACTACAAAAAGGATCCATATTTCCGTTCCATTCTCCATTTGCTGAAAAGCTGCTCGTATTTGACTACCACAATAATATTTCAGAGCCACGTAAATTACACAAACCACAATTCTTCTTTCACCTTGAAGGGAATCAGTATACTTACGAAATCCACAGACAGCACTTTACGTACTCAGCTATAAAGAACAAAAAAGAGACATATATCATCAATATTAACATATCATCGCATATTGGAAGCCAATGGTTCAACAATCGTATTATCGCATCCTGTTTTCAAGATTCCAAACTTACTCATTCCTTTCTCAGAGTTCTCCTATCTTAAAATATTCATACAGCACGCATACTATAGTAAGAGATCCTCATTTATACTGACAGATATAGAATAGTAATAGATAGATAGTAGCACTGAAAGCAGAAAATCGGAAACAAGGCTACTAACAGCTGGGGACCTGGGTTTGCCAGACCCATAATACCCACAGATCGGATATTCCCCTGAGTTTTATGCACTAATTCAGCAACGATCTTGCTTTCCTCAGGAGCGACTCTTTTCAATTTACACACAAAAAAAAACATAAACAGCATTTTACTCGTTCACAAAGAAACCTTTTATCTTCACGTTTGAATCAAACTAAATCCTAATTGCACAAGGAGAGAAAAAAATTAAAACATCACTTCAATCCATCACATAGAAACATCTTTATCATTAATTTTTACCAACATATTATTCAAAATGCATACGTCACAAATTTAAACTAATCAATTCTTTCTCCTCACCGTCCTCTCTACTTCTCACTGTCCTTTCTACTCATTTGCCATGTCGCTCATTTGTTCCGATCGGGCGCCTTCTGCGCTGATCGTTTGTCATTGCCGGTTTCGTTCATTTCCATTTGCTGGATTATGTCTAGGGTTAGCCGGCCGAATTTCAACATCATGAGGTGCTCCGCCTACAGTCCTATTCCCACCGTATTCACCGTGATATCGATTCTGGTTGCCGTAACTGTTCCGTTCACGATTCTGTCCACGTCCTCGATCATTTCTGTTGTTCCACCTGTGTTCGCGACTGTTACCCCAGTTTCTATACGGCCTGTCCCGATTATTGTTCCGTTCGCGTCGCGACGACCAGTCACGCCGTTGATTAGTACTACGGCCACGACTGCGATCGCGCTGCTGTGCCCCGTAATAACTTTGTGCCTGATTAGGCGGGCATTCTGCTGTATTATATTCCAAATCTTGGAGAAGTGTTTTAAACGTTTCCACGTCCTCTTTGCATCGTCCCGCAAGAATGACGTGCCGCAAGTGCATCGGCAATTTGGTGATGCATATCCTAATTAGTTCAGCAGGCCCGTATGGGTCGTATAGGAATTGATTTGCCTGCAGCATGTGGTCGAAGAGGCGTGCAGGGCTGCCGAAACCAGACTGGTTCAAATTTGGCAGCATAATTATGCCATGTTTGACCCTATCTTGTGCCGCTTCCGACCAATAGGCGGACAGAAAGGCTTGTCGAAACTCCCGAGTGGAGTTGCAGTGACGCGCTGCCGACCTCATGCGAATCGCCGGTTCGCCTTCCAAATAGCCACACATATATTCTATCTTATGTGAACTTGCCCAGTCGGGAGGAAGACAGAACTCAAATTGCTCGAGCCATGCTCGTGGATGTATTCCTTTTTGCGAATTTCGGAATATCTCAAACTTTCTCACCGTAAGGAAATGTTTGAAATCAAATCCCCGCATTTCCTCCTGGCGAGGCCCTTGAATCTTTCTATTATTCTCATGTCTGCCCCTCAAATTACATTCTTCCCTGTCGTCAAAATCTCCCTCGTGGCCGGAGTCCCTCTCTGCACTGTTCGTACGGCTATTTTTAATGCTATTGACGAGTTCGGAATCACACGCCATGCGGTTTTCCAGATGCGCCACGCGTTCTTGCAATTCGCCTGTTACAGCTCTGTTTTGCCTGTTCACTTCGAACTGTCCCTTCTGAAATCTCAGAAGAGAACGCACTTCTTCGGTCTCTGCGGCCGCTACCGGTGTAGTATTGTTCTCGCTTTCCGTCAGCTTCATCGTGCCTACAATGTCCGCTAATGCCGCAATCTTATCATCAATTTGTCTCTTGTCCTCCGCCCCAGTCTGCTTCAGTTGTTCTATTTGCTGTTCCAACGCGTGGATCGCTAAACTGTTGTCCGCTATTGTGTTTCTAACGGACGTGGGACAATGCGTTTCCGCCTTTTGGACACTCGAAAGTACCTGCTGGTGCTCCCTTTGGCATTCTTCCCTCAGCTCTTGGAAATTCCTAAGTAGCCGTTCTTCGCTTTCTTTAGATTCGGTATCGCCCCTCCGCTTGCTCTGTTCTAAAGCTTGCAGCCGATCATCGATTTGTTCAAATGTACGGCCTAATTCTTTCATAATATCACTTTTTATCTCACTTGCCAGATTGTTTATTCTTTGTGAGATATCATCGGACACTCTCTGCATCGACTTGTCGACTTTATTTGTCTGCTGGATTAGTTTTTCGTCTATTTGTTCGCCTAGCTCTCGGATCGATTTTTCAGATTTCTGCGTCATTTGTTCGCCTAGCTCGCGGATCGATTTCTCTGTGTTTTCTTTATTTTGTTGCAATAAGGCTTTCATGAGTTCTGCTAAATCAATTTGGTTAGTTGAAGGCAAATTAATTTCTGGCTCTGCTGTGAGCCCGTTCGTGCTGTTTTGCATTTCGTCTGAAGTATTCCCCATTGCATTTTCGGAACCGCCCGACGCGTTAATATTGGAAATCAAATTATCCCCTTGGTCCATGTTGCTTAAGTTGTTGGACCGCTTACTTTTAGCTTGGTTACGTGTTTGCATTAGTGCAATTTATACTCAGTACGCAACACACTAATCACAATAAATGTGTCCCCCAAAAATTACGACAGTCACACGAAAGACACCCAACCTAGTACACACTTTTTCACTCGCAAAACAAATTTTTATCTTTGATCGAAACAGTGGAATTTCCAAGCGAGAATAAAAAACACACAGACATATAAAACACACAAATATAAAAAACAAAACAAGACAAACAACGCAACGCCGATCAACAACGCCGTGAATCTTTTGAAAGTCTGCTCGGAAATAACGCAGAAGTTGTTTGAGCGCTGTAGGGAAAAAAAATTAAGATTATAACACGCTCGCAATCTAACATTTCAGAGATTCCAGAGTCTAGCGGAATCACAGAACAGGGTCGCCATGTGTAAGATTGTAACTTTAATTTTGTATGCTGATATCGGTGCTAATTGACAATGAAAGTGGGTTAAAAGCCGTGATCTGTCTGGGAACGTTAAACGTGGATTACTGGGCAACTGTTTCATCAGATATTTAGTCTAGGTTTAGCAAGCAGACTAACATTAATAATAATCTTTTAATAGTCATACAAAACCGGTAATATATATATATAAAAAGGATAATTTAAATAAAAAGAAAGAAATCAGTTTATATTTGGAAATTTATTTTAAGATTGTTCATTAAAATTTCAGCGTATTATGCGTGAGTTATAACTGAGCTGGTGCCTTATTTACGATTGAAAAAATGTGAGATTGTAATCTTACGGAACACATAAAATATGGACCCAAGATTGGGAGACTGGATACAACACTGCATTCATAAAATAACACACGAAGAACATTGAAACATAAGCAAGAAGAAATTAACCACAACCAACAGATTAAGTTTTTACCCAAAGAAATTACGCTCATACCACAATCCTGTCCGTCATGTAATTACCACACACTGGTATACTAAATTCATATTAACTCTTTGTGAAGTCTTCGCAAAAAGAATAGCTGGGGGCTACTTTGATGATTACACCACATGCTTCACGTGGTCAACTTGGTTTACACAAAGCGTACAACTCCACAATAATTTTGATAATTAAAATACATTAGATCGAAAAACAATTGACAAAAGAAAAACCTTGAACTGGTTACTAACGTCTTACTATTGACCTGATGGGTCAAACAGTTATATAAGCACGTGGTAGTGGTCTCGCAAAGTACACCCCACGTGAGCTGAACATAAAGAAAAGTTACTATATTGAAAATATAGTCAAGACGAGACGTTATAATCACACAAACATTCGCATTTAAGATTGATGAACTTAGTTAGAGTTACTGATCAACACGTGGTTCCACTTTACTCACAAAGTAGTAACAAAGCAACTACCGCAAAATAATCTGAATTTAACACGAGAATTACACTCCGCTGCACTTTAAGATAGCATTAGATATTTTAGAGCTAAACCTGAAATCAAAGTGATTAAATTTTCAGTTAGGCTGAACTTAAGAAATCCATTGTCCTACGGACTTAACAGACACGCGCTTAGCCGGAGATCTTACCACTTCAGACGCTCGCCACGGCCACACAGCCACTGCCTACTGCCCAGCGTGCTTCCTCGGTCTCACAAAGACCAACGGAAGTGGCCAGAGGGGCAGCTTCCTATACCAACATGACAACGGACGGACAGGACCATACTAAGGATAGAAACCTCTTTGCTTTTAGGAAGCGTAGCTACCTGTTCCGACGTTGGTCCTACTGTTCTCTAGCAGACAGCCTTGTCTGCTACCCTCAAGCATGCAACTAGAAATACATATGCTCATTCATCCTCTCACACAAAAGGGAAGGGGGATGACAGTATCTTATCATATACAGTATATAAAAGAAAGCGGATGTAGGTTCCGTATGAGACTGTGTGACATGAATTACATATAAGAATTACATATAAACTGTGCTTTAAAGTGTAGTAGTGTGACAGATCGTTCTTGTTTATGTGTAAAAGTAACACGTTCCACTGCTCAGTCTCCTCCCAGATAGTCAGAAACGCCACAGTACATTTAGAAGAGGAATTTATTCCATAAATGGCAACAGATTTAAGAAATTAAACATGAAAGGAATCCAACAGAGACCTTTCACTACTTCTTATGACTTTTGTTTGACTAGATGTTCGCGCCATTTCTCTTGGGTTGTCCTAACTTGGCTCACATTACATCTGTATTTTCATCCCAGTAGAAGTTTAATGAGTTCAATATGTTCCAGGCAGTAGCTGATTGGCGTGGAAATTTTATTTAATTTGTGCCACTTTCTCTGTGAGTTGCACCCCACCAAGTGCGCACGCCATTCGCCACCTGTTAGAACAGACGTGTGTAATTTCTGTTCCCTTGTAATATTTCGGACACTGCTCAATTACCTAACAGAGGACTAGTAGTGCCAGCGACCTGCTGTGCGAGAACTTTATTTATTTTTACTGTGTTTGTTAATGAGTGGTATTTGATCACGTGCTCTTGCTACAAGTGCGGCTTTAAATTAACTCTCCCTAGATTGCACTTGGTCACGAAATGTTGGCGTTACAAGTTTGCGAAGAGAGATATTAGTGAACTAATGAAAATTTTGTGGGGAAATACTGTTTCCATTTGGGTGTGTTCCTTGTGATTGTGTTCAAATGTGTGTGAATTCCTAAGGGACCAAACTGCCGAGGTTATCGGTCCCTAGATTTATACACTACTTATACCAACTTAAACTAACTTATGCTGAGGACAACACACACACACCCAAGCCCGAGGGAGGACTCGACCTGCGGCGGGAGGGGCCACGCAATCCGTGACACGGCGCCCCTGACCATGCGGCCACTACGCGTGGCCTTGTGATTGGTATCCCACCATGTTTACTTACTATGTGCAACATTGAGCTACCAATATTGATCGAACTTAATAATTCTGAGTATCATCCAAGCTTATTTGAGTGTTAATTACTATTGTTGATCTGTTTTGTGTAAGAGGTTTGGCAATTTTGATGTGGTTTCACTGTGAGATCAGTTTCACCAAGTATTCCCAGCTTTGTAGTCCATGAAATATTTAGTAGCTTACTGATAACGCAGTCATCATGAATCCGCTTACATTCACTCAATATTCAAGTAAAGCCAGAAGTTAAGTATATACACTCCTGGAAATGGAAAAAAGAACACATTGACACCTGTGTGTCAGACCCACCATACTTGCTCCGGACACTGCGAGAGGGCTGTACAAGCAATGATCACACGCACGGCACAGCGGACACACCAGGAACCGCGGTGTTGGCCGTCGAATGGCGCTAGCTGCGCAGCATTTGTGCACCGCCGTCGTCAGTGTCAGCCAGTTTGCCGTGGCATACGGAGCTCCATCGCAGTCTTTAACACTGGTAGCATGCCGCGACAGCGTGGACGTGAACCGTATGTGCAGTTGACGGACTTTGAGCGAGGGCGTATAGTGGGCATGCGGGAGGCCGGGTGGACGTACCGCCGAATTGCTCAACACGTGGGGCGTGAGGTCTCCACAGTACATCGATGTTGTCGCCAGTGGTCGGCGGAAGGTGCACGTGCCCGTCGACCTGGGACCGGACCGCAGCGACGCACGGTGCCAATGATGGTCGTATGCGTGTTTGGCGCCGTGCAGGTGAGCGCCACAATCAGGACTGCATACGACCGAGGCACACAGGGCCAACACCCGGCATTATGGTGTGGGGAGCGATCTCCTACACTGGCCGTACACCACTGGTGATCGTCGAGGGGACACTGAATAGTGCACGGTACATCCAAACCGTCATCGAACCATCGTTCTACCTTTCCTAGACCGGCAAGGGTACTTGCTGTTCCAACAGGACAATGCACGTCCGCATGTATCCCGTGCCACCCAACGTGCTCTAGAAGGTGTAAGTCAACTACCCTGGCCAGCACGATCTCCGAATCTGTCCCCCATTGAGCATGTTTGGGACTGGATGAAGCGTCGTCTCACGCGGTCTGCACGTCCAGCACGAACGCTGGTCCAACTGAGGCGCCAGGTGGAAACGGCATGGGAAGCCGTTCCACAGGACTACATCCAGCATCTCTACGATCGTCTCCATGGGAGAATAGCAGCCTGCACTGCTGCGAAAGGTGGATATACACTGTACTAGTGCCGACATTGTGCATGCTCTGTTGCCTGTGTCTATGTGCCTGTGGTTCTGTCAGTGTGATCATGTGATGTATCTGACCCCAGGAATGTGTCAATAAAGTTTCCCCTTCCTGGGACAATGAATTCACGGTGTTTTTATTTCAATTTCCAGGAGTGTAGGTTTGGATTTTCTATGATGAATCTCAATTTCTCTTGTTACGCTCACCCCCCCCCCCCTCCCGCTCCCCCTTGTCTTCGTACGTTAGTATCAGATTCGAGTCCATCATGTGGACAAATTTCACCATGCGCCATACGTTGCTACTGAGTTTACCGAAAGAATATTACGCGGATTAACGTACATTGAGAAAAGAGGTTTAACCTGTTGCATGTCGTTAGTCTGTTGGTTTCATGAAAGCTTATGACCAGCCAAAGAATTAGGTAATAGGTATTTTGTCGACCTTATATAGCCGCGTTAATGCCATGATTTTGCTCATTACATTATGTGCTTTTTGGTGTGCACCGTATACTGCACTAAGTGGACGCACGTGTATGTGAATTGGCATGCATGTTGCATTGACGCGTGTCGTGTTCATATTGCACCCTCTCCCATCGATAGCTGATATGCAATTACAGCCATATTCCTACAGATATCAAATATAAAAGTTGTTGACTCGATGGGCTTGAGTATCGGAGCAAATTGCCACTGACGTTTTTGGACTTTATTGCAGGGTGAGGGTGATAGTAGCGGCAGTGTGAGGACCCGTTGCGACAGAAGCTCCTTCTGCACTCCTTCTCGCCATGGTGGGTTTCCGATATGCAAGTTTGTCATCTGGTCTTTGGTGATTAGAACCTCATTCACTGTCAGTACCGGATTCATACCACCTATTAAAATTGGTATGGGGAAGCGTTAGCGAGGGTTATCTGTTGAATTATTATCTCCTTTTAATTTTGTAGAGACTTTAACTTCCATTATTATTTTAAGTTAATTTCTAGATTGTTGTGGAAAACGGGGCATCAGTTTTGCAGAAACTTTGTGTGACGTCCACGGAGACCCATGGTTCCACAGTTTAAGGTAAGCATATGAGCATACAAATTCATAAATTTGCGAATATTTGTGTGGGTAGTGCGTGTGGTGTGTGTGTGTGTGTGTGTGTGTGTGTGTGTGTGCGTGTTTGCGTGCGTGCGTGTGTGCCTCAGTATTTACTAGAAACAAATAATACTGTATCATGTCGTTGATGGAAGAGAATTTCCGTCCTGAGTGACCCACTACATCAATTGTATAATCAGCATGTTGGGGGTTATGCCACTCACCGTGAGTCTTTCACTCACAAACTGAATGTAAATTTTTCTTTAATACCGTCGTTAGGTGTGAAAGTACGTAGTCGCCTCGGCACACCTCCACTACGTTTGCGCCCCGTTCCTTCAGAGCGTGCAGCGGCAGCGGCAGCGGCAGCGGCAGCGGCAGTGACCTCAGGGCAGCCTTCTGGCACAGCCGCTTTGTGCAGTGCCGGCGGCTTGTCGCCGCCCCTGGGACTCCCAGCCGCTTTGTCTTCAGCAAATGGCCGCGGGCGCTGAGGAAGCCCTGCCGAAACTTCAGTCTGACAGGGGGGAGCGGCCAGGGGGAGCAGCTGCGAGGGCGCACAGCAAACACGGGCCGTGATAAGGCCGGCGGCGGGGGCGGGGGCGGCGGTCTGCCCAGCATCGTGCCGCGCCGGCTTCCGCCCCCCTGTCGCCCTTCTGTCTGACTTCAGTCTCTGTCGAAGGAATCGTATGGCAATAAATCACTAAAAACTGTAACAGCTTCTTTAAATGTACAACATCTTGACAATTTACTGTTTACGTAATTGTGTCGAAGACAATAGCCCTTCCCACTGTATGCGCAACACCTTCTGGTGGAGTTGCCTGAACGTCACCTTTTCATGTGTTAATGAATCTACGAGATATGCAGTGATGAGCCAAAACATTATGACCATCTGCTTAATAGCTTTTTGCCAGTCTATGGAACGAAATACACCATTGGTTCTGCATATCACGGATACTACAGTTTGTTGGTAAGTATGTGGAGGTGTGTGGCATTAGAAGTCTACTCACAGAGTTTCGTATCTTTTATTTCTGAAGCTTCTTTAGTCGACTGTGATCCATGTTTCTGTTTGTATAATAAACGTATTGTATTGTAGTTACAGTATGTTACTATGTTACATTTCGTCATGTTTGTCTCTTGTTTTTCAGATTAGAATAAACTTTGATAGCACAAATTTCTTGAAGTGAAGTTATCTTTCAGTGTTACTTACGAGTTCCAGTGCTGCTGGCCCGTCTGTATCGTTCTCGAGATGCGCTCAGTAATCCCCGTGCCCCAGCTGGCAGATGTCCTACGTATTTTCAGCCACGTTTGTTACAACACGTCACTTGAATTTGCACTTTCCATTTTGTGATCAACTTGTGTGTATTTACAGTCTGTAGTGTTACCAACTGTTACTGTGTGTTTATCTTTAGTCTTTTTTTGTGTTTTGTGTGTGGTTTGATATTTTTCATTTGTTTGGTGTGTGGTTTTTTTGCCTGTATATGTGTTTTGCTACGCGTTTGTCTTTCTTTTTATCTATATATATATATATATATATATATATATATATATATATATATATATATATATATATATATGTGTGTGTGTGTGTGTGTGTTTGTCTGTTCTGAGGAATTTTTTGACAATTTCGCCTGTAATATGCTCTTTGAAATTTTGAAGTTAGCAAGGTTAAAATGCATGAAGGGAAAGGTTATTTACAACTAAAATAGAAATAGTGAATTTCATCGATCATGGATGCTGTTGTACTCCGTCACTGTTCCTTTATAAGGTACACCCTGAAAACGAAATACTTGTCAGAGTCGACCGACGTGAAAGGAAAGCAGTAGTTGAGAATGGAGTGAGATACCATGTTGACATTTCCCCAGTTTTCTTCAATGTGTGCACTGAACAAATAGTAAAGAAAACAAAAAAACATTTGAAAAAATTAATGTTCAGGAAGAAGAAACAAACGCTTTGAGATTTATCACTGGCATTGTAATTTTGTCGAGGATCTGGGAAAGCAGTTCAACGGAGTGATGATAGAAACAACATCAGCAAAAGTAATAAAACACGGATAAATGAAATGTATTCAAATTATATCTGGCGATGCAGAGTGAATCAGATTAGCAAATAAGGCACTTAAAGTAGTCGATTTGTTCCACATTAGAGAAAACATAATATGCATACTGGCTATACGAGAAAGATATTTCTGAAAAAGGACGTTTGTTAACATCGAATACAAATTTAGGTGTTGGGAAATCTGTTCTGAAGGTACTGTCGAACTGAAACGGTAAGCTGTTTAGACAGTAAGTGGACAGAATATTTGGAAATGTAGGGCTACAGAAGAACGTCGATGATTTGATGAGCAGATCGCGTATCTAATGAGGTGGTACTGAATGAAACTGGAGAAAAGAGAAATTTATATATAGTGAAATTTATATATAGTGAACTGTAATGAGCTGAAGCCTGAGGAGTGATAACTGTACAGTGATACCTAGGCAAGTAAACAGAAAGAAGAGCATTGTACAGTATAGTCCAGTGTGAAGGGGAGCTTGAAACCAGTTTTCGGACTGAAGGGCACAACAAAAATCACATGGTCAGCGACACTAGCAGTACTAGTTAATAAAACTCGCTTTAAAAAGCGTAGCTGACACAGATATACCTGTAGTTAGTAGTACTATGACAAGAGACAATACTTCGTTTAGTGGTCTTACAGCTCTCTTAGACGAAAACAAGATTAAGATATTGTAAAATTTGCGGTAGCGGAAAGAGCGGTCGTATGAAACATTATCTGCATGAAATATTCGTAGTGGGCAGCCGCTCTTGTCGCCATTTCGCTCCCACTTGGTGCGCTAGGATTTCGGGCTCTCGCCCGCCCCCTGTCACAACCTGCCCGGATGCCCCCCCCCCCCCCCCCTTCAGTTGCTTCTCGCGCCTCTGGGGATCAACAACATGCTGGTGGAGTTCTGCGCGCATCGCGAGACCGCATTCGCCCTGTCACGTTATTTTATGCAGACATTCCGCTTGCATGTGGAGTTCCTACACAGGAGAGTTCCTGCTGTTGCTTCGCACACATATGTTACTTTAATGTGGGAGTCCTCAGATGAAGACAAGCGCAATCCCCTGACAAGCACTTGAGCGGGCGGCTACAAAGTGGCCTCTGCAGTAAACACGTCACGCTGCCTGCACGTTCCTTCGTCACGTCATAGTACTCAGCTTTACTGCTGGTCGCTGCGTTAGACCAGACATATTTCTTTCTTTCTACGTTTTTCTACAAGCCCGTCCTGCGATAGGTAATGCTAAGAATTTATCTTTACTTCGTGAAATATTCAAACCCAGCAACAAAAACAAGTAGTCAGACCAAGTGACTTTCAGCGTCAGTGGCTGCAAGAAATATTCCACCCTCTTAATCGCCTTGCACCTACTCTTCAGTGTGAGCAGCACAGTCGAGTCCACTTTTCGGCACCTTGTAGGTTTCGGTTTACCAGCGTCGTCTCCCGCCTGACGGTTTATCGCACTTGACATCAGACGTGCACCACGGATGAAGTAGTTGGCTACTTAAGAGCTTGAGTGACGCTTCTCATGTGTCCTGTGCAACTCGTTCTTCTCCGATTTACAAAAAAATCGCTACGTTTGATCAATGCACGGTCTTCAACGAAGAACCGCAGATTCGCTTAATTTGCGCATAAATCTCACGATTAGGTTGTATCACGGTACTGCTATAGATTCCACTTACCTGTAACGGCACTGCTGTTCCTTACTAGTTTCCTCTCAGTTTTTTCAACAAAAGGACACTGTAGTGTCTGCAACAAGCTCCTAAATACCTTAAGTAAAATTTAGGTTCCAGTAATGCTTTCTTATTTCCTTTTTAAAGTTACATGATTGCCTCAATGAATACTGGGAATATTGCACAATATTATTATTTTTAGTAATGATTTTCAGGCTAATTAAGTGACAAGAACAAGAGAAAGAAATACAGTAGAGGACGAATGGATAGCTTTGAGAGATGAAATTGGGAATGCAGCAAATGTCCAAATGGGTAAAAAGACAAGGCTGTTGGAAGTTCTTGAATAACAAAAAATGTTGCTGAATTTAACTAATGAAAGGAGAAATTTTAAAAATGCAGTGTATGAAGAAGGCGAACGGAAATAAGAAATGTCTCATAAATGACATTGACAGTAAGTGCAAAATGGCTAAGCAGGAATGGCTAGAGGTCAAATGTAAGGATTCAGAACCATATATCACTAGAGGAGAGATGGACACCGCCTACAACAAAATTAAAGAGGCCTGTGGAGAAAGGACAGGTAGCTACATCAATATCAAAAGCTCTGTTGGGACATCAGTCCTAAATGACGCAAGGAAAGCTGAAAGGTGAAAGAAGGATATAAACAGTCTATGCAGTGGAAATGAACTTGAAGTCAGTATTATAGAAATGGAAAAGGATGTGATGAACATGAAACGGGGGATATGATAGTGTGAGAAGAAATTAACAGAGCACTGAAAAATGTATGTCGAAATAAGGCTTCGGGAGTAAACGAAATTCCGTCAGAACAACTGATAACCTTGGAGAGACAACCATGACAATATTCTTTCGTCTGGTATACAAGATGTATGAGACAGGTGATACACCTGCAGACTTCAAGAAGAATATAACAATAACTCCAGTTCCAAAAAAAGCATGTGCCGGAAGGTGTCAATGTTACGGAATTATCACTTTAACAAATCATGGTTCCAAAATGCTAACATGAATTCTGCACAGAAGAACGTGAAAACTGGTAGAAGCCTTACCTCAGGGAAGTTCAGTTTGGATTCGGGATCAATGCAGGAACACGGGAGGCAATACTGATCCTACGAATTCACTTGGAAGATAGGCGAAGCAAAGGCAAACCTACTTTTACAGGATTTGTAAACTTAGAAAACGCTTTTGACAATTTTGGGTAAAACATTCTCTTTGAAATGTTGGAGGTAGGATGGAGCGGAATACTATTGACAACTTGTACAGTAACCAGACGGCAGTTATAAGAAGCGAGGGCACGAAAAGGAACCAGTGCCTGTGAAGGGCGTGAGACAGGTTTGTGGTCTGTCCGGATGTTAATAAGTCTGTTTATTGAGTAAGCATAGAGGAAATCAAAGAAAAAATTGGAGTAGGAATAAAAGTATAGGGAGAAGAAATAAACACGAGGATTGCCAATGATATTGTGATTCTGTCAGAGTCAGGAAATGACTTGGAAGAGCAGTTGAATGATATGTACAGTGTCTTTTTAAGAATGATTTAAGATGAACATCACCAAGAGGAAAATGAGGACAATGGAACATAGTCGCATTAGGTCAGGTGACGCTTACGAAAATAGGAAACGATACACTTAAAGTGGTAGATGAGTTTTGCTGTTTGGGTTACAACTGATGATGGACAGAGTAGAGAGGATACAAGATTCAGACTCGGGATGACAAGAAAAGGGTTTTTAACAGTAGAAATTTGCTAATATCGAATGTAGATTGAAGTGTTTTCTGGAATATTTGTATGGTGTGTAGCCATGTATGAAAGTGGAACACGAACAAGAAACAGCTTAGACAAGAAGAAAATAACTTTTGAAATGTGGCACCACAGAAGATTGCTGAAGACTAGATGGGTATATCACATACACCTTGTGATCAAAATTATATGGACACCCCCAACAACATACGATTTTCACATTAGGTGTTTGTGCTGCCACCTACGGCTAGGTACTGCATATCAGCTACCTCATTAGTCATTATACATCGTGAGAGAGCAGAATGGGGCGATCCATGGAACTCACAGACCTCGAACATGGTCAGTTGAATGGGTGTCACTTGTGTCATTCGTCTGTACGCGAGATTTCCACACTCCTAAACATCCGTAGGTCCCTTGTTTCCGATGTGATAGTGCAGTGGAAACATGATGGGACACTTACAGCACAAAAGCGTATAGGCTGACATCGTCGGTTGACCGGTTAACTGACAGAGACCGCCGACAGTTAGAGAAGGTCGTAATATGTAATAGGCAGACATCTATCCAGACCATTACACAGGAATTCCAAACTGCATCAGGATCCACTGCAAGTACTGTGACAGTTAGGCGGGGGTAAGAAAACTTGGATTTTATGATCGAGTGGGTACTCATAAGCCACAGATCTCGCGCAGTAGATGTCAAACGACACCTCGCTTGATGTAAGAAGCGTGTCGATCGAACAGTGGAAAAACGTTATGTGGAGTCACGAATCACGTTGCGCAGTGGTGTCGTACATTCGACCTTTGTATCTGCACAGTAAGTACACTAATGTGTGCAAGCTTAGCTTACCACTTAGTGCGCAAATGGACAAAACGTCTGAGCTGTCGTCCCAAGCCAAGGGTGTCAAAACGGACATTCTAAATAAATTAGACTGTCCCTGTAAGGCAGCTAACATCATGCGCCGATGGTAACAAAATCATTAGAAATTCTGCTGTCACATACCTAGAATGCATGAATTAATAAAAGTGAAAGTTTGGTGCCAATTCTAGAAAGGCAAAACAACTATTCCCTTCTTTATTCTACATATAATTTATCAACTGTTGCTTTCAGGGGTTAACTGATCGTAATCAATTAATTTTGACACTCAATAACAAAACATTTAATTCTTCGACTTATTGAAATTAAGATTATCAAAATCGTTATTTCTACACATGAAAATTTTTTATCATGGGGAAGACTGATTACTAAAAATCCTCATCAGCCATTTAAACCTACTTTGTCATAGCTGGTCAATGCACTCAGTCGGTGGAGAATAAATGTACTTTTTGAACCAATGAAAAACCTTCATGTACTCAATATGAGGGTAGGTTAGTACCCAGCTTTTTATATTCAATGGCCAAAGCGTTCACAAGTTGGAGTGAGCAAAATCTAGACTCAACATTTACTGTGGCCCAATGCACAATGGTACTTTACCAAGCAGCATCTGCAATGGCATAGTCTCTGTGCTGGATCTGAAACGCAAATTCTCTACTACAGTCTTGACTGAATTCACTCAGACGCAACTTTCCTGTGTGCCGCAGAACATTAATTTTTCCCTAGTCGAAATAATGGCTATTGCACACTACTATGGTTTGGAACGATGTGCACAATTTCTTTGCCCACAAAAATTCCCACAGGAATAATTAACTACCACTTTTCTATCTGTCATAACGATATGTGAAGCATATCGTCTGTACTCCGCAGAAAGCACAGCTCTCAATACCCTTGCTTATTTCCACACACTTCTGCGGTCCTCCACAAGATGAGAGAGAGAGATAGATCCTTAAGGTCTCAAAATGCTTCTATACAATGGGGATCTGCCCACTGTGTCGCGTCTGTGTCGCCAAGTATGGCTTCAGCCAATCAGCGTCCCGGTAGAGGTGAATAAACGCTTTTATTTTTCTTGCTGGGTCACAGCCTATCCCTGTTAATGATGTGCAGCCTCTTACACTCGGCCCCAGCGTTATTTACAATAAAAGGAATGGTGTATTGTTCTGGACTTATCCCTTTCTGCGCTGAAGCTCACAGTTATTTTGGTAAATGAGAGATTTACGATATCGTTAACCACCTGCTCGGTTCATCTCCAAAATGCATTTCACTTTATTTTGTTTGTTCATGCCAAACCATATATTGGTAGATATCGTTTTGTTAGTTTTCGCTACATGACAATAAATGCAATTGCCTTTTGTTGATATAATATAATTATTATTTTCTGAGGATCTCATACTGTATCATCCTGTCATTATGGATCAGTCTCATGTAAGGTCCATAAAATCCGGGCACCTTACACATGCCATCCCTTCTGAATTAATTTTGTGCTACTGTGATCAATGTTTGAGGTATTGCTCATTGCAGTGCAAAATTATAAATTCCAATAATTTAATCATTGTCCAGATACTTGTCTATCTTATGCTAGATGATATCTTTTTAACATAACATTTTGATCTGATATATATTGCTTTACATGGCAGTTTCTATTTATATGATTATTAAGTGGCTTTATAGTCATTTAGAGACTGTTATTTGACTAATCTTACAACATTTTTCTCCAGTACTTGCGGTTAACTTCTGTTAAAATTGTTAAAATTTCGAGACTGTTATTTGACTAATCTTACAACATTTTTCTCTAGTACTTGCAGTTAACTTCTGTTAAAATTGTTCATCCACCTTTTAGATTTTCTCTTTACAATAACTTCAGACATTCCACAATTCTATAACATTCATGATGTTGATGATTGTGTAAGATGAGTGAAGTTAAGGAAGCGTTTGTTACTCTAATATGTACTCTCAACACTTAAATGCTACATCACTATTGTCATCAAATTTTCATCACAAACAGACCTTTACGTACTTAAGTGGACATTGTATATCTAAAATATTTTTGCATACTTCCATACACATTAACACAAACTTTATGTTCATTGACATTATTTATCATCAAAAACGTAAGTTTCCAAAATATCTACAATATACAACTTCTTATTAACATATATTTAGATTAAATGGACATTTATAAATTACACATAAAATAAAAAATAGAAATTGTGGTACATTTACGAATATACTTTAACAATTTACAAATCTAATTACAGAATATAAATGAATCACGTTAAGTACAAATTCTCAGTGGTACAGGTGTGACTGAACATTTACAGGCATCTCAACTCCTTTCTGAAGTGATTATCTTTTGCTCTCTTTAAAATATTACTATGAATTTTCACATGCATCACTTTCTTTCTTATCGCACTTTTCACTTTGGCTGTGTATGCTTCCTGTTGCTGCTGTCGATCAGTGGTGGTTGATGCTGCTAGTCAGCTGTAGACTCTGAGCGATATTGATGAAGATTATAGACATTTAGAGTTGTGAGTGTTCGAGCGTGAATGCCATTACATGTTAGGTTGCATGTTGCATTGTTTTGACAAAAAACTGCTCGTCCAAGGCAGTGCCATGATGTGTCAACACAGAAGGCATAGTCCTTTATTGGTGTAGTTGCCGCCAAGGTTGATGCATGTAGGCCTGCAATGGTTGCCGCATTTTGATGTCCCCATTATGCGTACTCTGTTTGATGATTTGACCACCTTTGGTTTGTTTGATAGAAGTGCCATAGTTTTGTTGAACATTGCTTTCTGTTGATTCTGTCAAATCTCATACTGGTTTAGGGCATAGGATTTTCTGTCTTCTGCCCTCATCTTGGGACCCTTTCTTCTCTTTGTTACTTGCTGTGTTCTCATGTCTTCTTTCTTGAAACTTGCAACTCCTCGGGCATAGGGACAGAATACGCTATTCAGCGAAAGTTATTCTGAAGAACTACCTACTTTTGTTATATGATCAAGTCTCAACAGATAATTTCGGAAGTGATATATATGTTTTCAGTCATGAGCTTCTCCATCTGGTGTATTGAGAGAAATATTCTATTTTTCCAGGCGTCTGTACTAATGAGCTGTTGCAGACAGCTTGCTATTGTGCATCACTGCTAATGGGTTTGCTTGGCCTTCCTTGCACGTGTGTGGCCTTTGTGTCCCTGGCTGCTACTGGTTTTATTCCGTCCTGTTGCTATGGGGGTGATGTGTGGGATAATATTCTTCAAAATACACCTAGCTCATTCTCCATACTAATGTGAAGTGTGAGACAGTGAATTCCTTACTTCTGTCTTCAGTTTGTCGCCAATGCCGTATTGTGCAATTGTATAAACTCTCACACTCAGACCATAGCAACCTGTCGACATTCTGCTTCTGTCGTCAGCTTGGCTCCCTTCGCCAGATGGTTGTAATGATGTTGTGTTGCGTGCCTTCTTTATTTCTTTTGTTTTACAATGACTTTTGATTAATGCTACTATTTACAAGTTTCTTTACCTAAATTTACTGTAAGCTTTACATTTGAACACTTACATGAATAATACAAAACGAACGATTATATAGTTTTTTTTTTCAGTACTTTATAGACGACATTGAAATATATCTCTGACACATGAAGTTACTTCATTTTATAACGGTTCCTTTACTTCTTGAACGATCACAGATTGATGATATGTAAGTTTGTTAATTAGGACATCATGCAATTAGTTTTCTTTCATATTTTTCTAACCTACTTTGATCATTTAAATGATTAGTTTTATTGTAACCATATTTGAATATTTAAATGTTTGTAGTTCATCCTGTTTGCCTCTGAAGATCTGCAGCTACCTGGAACTTACCTACATTCTTTTGGTGTATCATCTGTGATCCATTTAGTTTTTAGTTTTGATGGCTAATTGCCATATGACCACTGCAAAAATTGTCATTCAGCCCTTAAGGTGGCTGACATGATGTAGACCGATATTTTGCCCATTCTTGGGTTCACCAATTCGACTACATTTGCATGAACCACTTTACTAACTAACATGTGTCCCTTAAAAACTGGATAAAAATTATGAGAAACCTGTTTTCCTTTATTAGATAATAAGTGTATTCTAACAAGAATCAACTGTCGCACAGGGAATACCCATGTGGACGCACCTTTGTCTGCTCTAAGATTCCTTTTTGCACCTGCTTGTTCATTGTTTCCGAGTGCTAATTTTATTAGCTGCTGGTGTGATGGTCTTCTGTATGGGGGGAACTTTACAACTTCTCTTACCCTATCAAATGGTCTTTTCTCTTTGAACACTGTGACTGGTGGTTATCGTGTAGTACTGTGTAGCATTTCGTTAATAATAGTCTGTAAATGATGTAAATTGGCATCCCATGTGGTATGTCGTGAACTACAGTACAGACAACAACATGTTCCAACACACTTCATCGTTTATTCTGCACAATTGACGCTTTGTTTGTACCTGGATATGAAGATGGGTCTAATTTTATGTATTTTTAAAGTCGCCAACCAAGGTTTAGATTTATATTGGGGCCCATTATGTGAAATTAATCTTTCTACATGCCCTACCTGCTTGAAGAAAGCACGTTGTAGTGCCTTACAGATCGTAACACCAGTTGCTCATTTCAAAGGGGTCAAAGTGACATACTTTGATGCCAACTCCAACATTCCTTGTCCTTGGTAACGGTCGCATCAAATTTTTTGCTGCTAGATGTTTTAGCTTTTTCGGTATTATGGGTTACAATGGTGGTCCAGTCTGAAAAGTAACGTGTTTGGCGCGTTAGTAATCCTTAAATGTTTTGAGTACTTGCTGCATACGTCTTTCCATGTTGGGGAAATGTATTGTCTCTTTAGTTCCATAAAACATTTCTTCGCCCCAATTTGCCCATTACGTAAGTAAGTGTACGATATATACTTGTTCACGAGCTCATAAGGACTACATAATGTCCATAAACTTGTACTTGGCTCTCGTCTGTAGAACAGCACGTCATCCTTCAGCAAATAATGGTGACAAATGTTAACCGAATTTTAATCTTTCCACTTATGTTTGACCCTTAACACTTCTGGGTCTTTGTTCTGTTCGTCTGAAATGTTTGAGAAAGCTGTTTTATGTAGTTTTCAAAAGGAAGTCCTGTTATGTAGTACATACCAATTTGGTCTTCATCTGCACCGAACTTCGTATTACTTGGGTTTGTACCATGTGAACACCGGGCAAAAGAATTTGCTAAGGTGTTTGTCGGCCCTGGACATATTTTACACAGAAATCATACTCTTGCAAGATTAAAATCCACCCTGCTACTTCCTTTAGGTTTGTCTACTCGTCACACATCTGTGTAATCGTGTTTAATTTGGATTTTAGAACCTGGCAAGTATTCTTTAAGTGTGACAGTACTTCACGCTTAGGTTCTGGGGAGTCGTCTGATTCTATGTTAAGTGTATGTGTACTCGCACCCTGATTCTACTCGTTATCATATTTGTTATCGGCAACTGTGAGTTGCAGATTCATATTTTCAACTGTGTCATCATTTATTACGAGGCTGTTTTCTATGTCTGGTGTAGTGATTACATAGTCTGGGTAATACTACCGTACTATGTCGTCATATGTACCAAAATTGTATACATTTGGATCCGATTTATCAGACCACATACTTTACTATCTTGTTCGTTTTCCGATTGAGGCGAAATATTGGCTCTGTTATTTTCCTCTCCATTATCGACTTGTTCTTCCCGGTTTTGTTCGATTCCCTCTACCCACAACGGCTTAGACACTTTCTGCTTGTCTTACAAAGTTTTGTGGAAGGATTTTAGTAGATCTTGTAGCTTGTCGAACTTTTGATCAGGTGTACTTATCCTTACTTCCCTCTTTTTTTCTATGACCTATATTAACGGTATTTTGTCGGTTAATATTATCGTCTTGATCAGTCCTAGCGTTACCGGTTTCAGCAGGATTTGTATTATCCTGCTGAAAATCATTTTTAGTCTGTGCGGAACTAAACATCTGCACCATATAGATTAATGCTTCATTATAATCAAATGGTTCATTACTAGGTAGTGCTGCGAGTTCATCCTCATCGTCGGTGTCAGTCCGCTCTATCTCGTCCCAGCACTTCAGTTGTGACATCCTTCCTATTCGTAGCATCTATACGGATACCTCTGATAATCTTTCTGTCGTTGCTGTTCCCAATTCCGATTCTTGTACATCACACCTTAACCTATGTATTGCTGCGGTCGCCTTGTCATTCGTTTCTGCAGAAAGTGTGTTATCTGCTTGAACTCCTGCAATACTTAAAGTCAGTGAATCTTCTGTGCTTCGTTTCTCTGGTAATCACCCCAAGTATTTGCCCGTGGCTGCGTCCTCGCACCACCTCCCCACCTGCTTGCTCTCCATGGACCTGGCGATCGCTGATTAAAATCAGTCAGTCGGTTATGCCGATTTCTCCAGTTTCCATTCCTATTTCCATCTATATTCCGCCTGTTCCAACCATTATCAAAACCATATCCATTACACTGTGGCCTAGTGTTTCCACTACTCCCATTTCTGTAATTATTCCCATTTCCCCCAAAATTTAATCCCAATACTGGCCTACCATCACTGCCATTATTGTTATTCTCCTTACTATTACGTGTTCTTTCAAAATTGCTCTGTCCCGAAACGCGACGTCTTTGAGCTTTGTTTTCATACATGAATTGTACTTCTCTCAAAACACTTTTGAAAGTTTTTACATTATCGCCCCCTAGTCCTATCAAGGCTTGTAGATACTTCATGGGCAGTTTCGTTTTGCGTATTTGAATCAATTCTCCGTCGCTATATGGGTTATCTAAGTATTGGTTCCTTTTACACATATTCTCAAAGAATCTGACTGCTGTTTTCTCACACGAATTTTCGAATGAGACATTTTGCAATAATCCATATCTTATTCTCATCTTAGCCTTAGGAGACCAATACCTTGCTATAAAGGCAGCTCTAAACGAATCAAACGAATCGCAAGTTTCTGCTACCTTCTGTATATTTTCAGCAACACTTCCCTCCATATGTGCGCAAATAAAGTTTAACTTATGTTTCAATGGCCAATGTGTCGGTGTTTCTACTTTAAATTGGACAATAAATGCGCGGGCATGGAGAATATTTGCATCTTCCTTATAGGGCTGGTATTTCCGCACTGTAAGAAAGTGGTTATTATCAAAACCTGTCGCTTCTCTCTGCTATGTACCTACTGGGTTTTCAAGATTGGAATTCTGTCCTTCGTTTGCATCAAATCTACTCAAACTTGTGTAACTTGGTTCATTCTGTGACATTTGTGTAGTAGAATCACTTGCAGGTCTCATTGCTTAATATGCGTAAATAGCATCCGCTACCGCCTCTGTATCTTGACGTGAAAGCAATTGTGGCTCGTTAGACACCCTGCTGTATCCCGTCGATATTTGTCCTACAGGTTGTGTCGTTGCGTAACGCGTCACTATGTTATGATCAGCGTATGTCACGATTTGTGCTTGATGTATTGTACCTTGCTGCAAACCACGCTCTTGATTTCCAGATTGACCTGTTATTCTTTTTTGAACAAGTGGTCGCAATCCACACTATTCCCTATGGTTACCGTGATGTTCTGGCATACGCTGGTTTGGACCAATTTCCCGTCCGCCGTTTGCGGTTTCGGACTGGTATCCACATGTGCCTTTCCGTCTTATGTCATGCGTAATCTCGCGTATCCTTTCTGTCGTATTATCGGCAACTGTTGATTCTGGAGTATTCACAGTAGTATCGACCAACACTTAAGTGGATTCTGTCGTCGTTTGCTACTCCTCACTAACGCCTTCTACGTCACCACGACTTTCGATCGAACATAAAACTTCCGATCTCAGCAGTTGAAATTGGTGTTCGTTTTTCTGTTGTATTTTTAAAATACTAGCATCGAATTTCTTTAATGCTGCTTTTGTCGTTCTTTTGTAAGACGTCGTCGCTTTGATGCAAAACCTCCGACTTGTTGTTTAACCTTTTTGACACTTTGTTGCGTATCTTCACGCAACGTAATCATGTCTGTTTGGACAGTGTCAATGTCTGTTCTCAATTGTTTGTGCCCTGTAACGAGCGTTTGCAGCGTAATTTGCGCTTCCTTAGCTTCAGATCGCTTTTGCTATAATTGGCCTTAAGCAATATCAGGCGTTTTTTGTATTTCCTTGTTAGTTTCTTTCAGACCCAGTGTTATGCGCCCTGCTATACTCTTTTTTGATACTTGAAACTGTATTGTTTGATGTGTTATTCGCCCCTCTAAACGCTTATCTGTTACCTGAGATTGTTGTAACATACGGTGTAACATTTCAAATATGTTGGCTTTTTCATTTACATCATTTCCGTCAGTTGGCACCTGATGCAACCGTTCCCTATCGTGTTTTTCGTGAACTGTTTCCTTCACGTCCGAACATTGTGCAGGAGGTCTAACACTCATACTTTCATGCAACTGCTAGCGTCACTGATTCAATACCATTGCGTTTAGTTCAATAAACTGTAAATCACTGTATACAGACTCAGCGTCTGATTCCTTAGCAACGCCGTTCTCATGTCCATACTTTGGGCCATGTTGAACCTCATGAGTTGCATTTTCGGTCTCATTCGGTATTTCTACGTGTTATCTCTCGTGTTGTTCAAGCTGATCTACCTGTTGCGTGATCAACTCGAGCCTACCAACATCTCCCATTGATTCTCGCTGTCTTAATCGATTATTTTCTGTCATTTCTGAGCGTTCCACTAAGCGTTGCTGTTCGCGAATTTTCCGATCCTGACTACGTGTTAACATTTAATCGTAAGACTTGATTCTATCCCAAAATATCAGCCACGATCCTATATTCAATATCTGAAACCGTTTCCTCGTCCCTTATGTAGCCCTTTGGCTACTGGAGTTGAGTCAGAACTCAACACAATTCAACGATGTGGTGCGCCAGCTAATAACAAACACATGACTACAATTGTGCCTACACTTAATACACAGTTGAGCCACATTTACGTTTACAATTTTTTACTCCAGCTTGCATCAGCTTACAGTTTGGGAGGTTTATGTGTTTTGTACCCATCAAAAGCTAACCATCAATCCATCAATATGCTATAATTTTGCATTCTGTAAGGGACACCATTTTGTCATACGTCCGACCTTTGTATCTGCACAGTGAGTGTACAAATGTGCACAAACTTAGCTTACCATTTAACGAGCAAATGGACAAAACATCTGAACTGTATTTTCAAGCCCAGGGTGTCAAACAGATATTCTAAATAAATATGATCCTGTCACTGTAAGGCAGCTAATATCAGTTGCGGATCATAACAGAATCATTAGAAATGCTGCTGTCACATACCTAGAATGTATGAATTAATAAAATTGAGTTTGGGTTCTATTCTAGAAAGACAAAACAGCTATTCCCTTTTTTATTCTACATGTAATTTATCAAGTGTTGCTTTCAGGAGTCACGTGATAAACAACAATAATGTTCAGTTACTTTTGACACTCAATAGCAAAATATTTAATTCTTGGACTTATTGAAATGATGATTATTAAAATTGTTATCTCTACATATGAAAATTTTTTATTACGGGAAAGAACGATTATTAAAAACGTTCATCAACTTATTTAAATCTGCGTTGACATAGCTGGTCAATGCACTCACTTGGTGGAGAATAAATTTACTTTTTGAACCAATGAAAAAACCCTCATGTACTCAATGTGAGGGTAGGTTAGTATCCTAGCTTTTGATATTCAATGGCCAAAGTATTCGCAAGTTGGAGTGAGCAATATCTAGACTCAACATGTACTGTGGCCCAATGCACAATGCTACTTTACCAAGTGGCATCTGCAAAGGTGTTGTATCTGTGCTGGATCTGAAACGCTTACTCCCTACTCTGGCCTTGACTGAATCCACTTAGTCACAGCTTTCTACTCTGGCTTTGACTGAATCCACTTAGTCACAGCTTTCTTGTCTTCCGTAGAATGTTAATCTTTCCATAGTCGAAATAATGGCTACTGCATACTCGCTATAGGTTGGAACGATGTGCACAGTTTCTTTGCCCACAAAAATTCTTGCAGGAATAATTAACTACCGCTTTGCTATCTGTCGCCACGATACATGATGCATATCGTCCTCACTTTGCAGAAAGCAAAGCTCTCAATGCCCTAGCTTATTTACACACTCTTGTGCAGTCTGTCATGAGACGTGAGAGAGAGATATAGCCTTAACGTCTCAAAATGCTTTTATGTGATGGGGACCTCCCCACCGTGTGGCGTCTGCATCACAAAGTATGGCTTCAGCCAATCACTGTCTCACTAGAGGTGAATAAAACATTTTCATTTTTCTTGCTGGGTATCAGCTTAGCTGCGTTATTGATGTGCAGCCACTTACCCTTGGTCCCAGCGTTATTTACATTAAAAGGAATAATATATTGTTCTGGTCTTATCCCTTTCTGCACTGAAGCTCACCATTCTCTTGCTAAATGGGAGTTTTGCGATATCATTAACCACCTGCTTGGTTCATATCCAAAATGCATTTCACTTCAACTTGTTTGTTCATTCCAGACCGTATACTGGTTGATATCGTTTTGTTAGTTTTCGGCACATGACATTAACCGCAGTTACCTTTTGTTGATATAATATAACTATTATTTTCTGAAGATCTCATACTGTATCATCCTGTCATTATAGATCAAGGTCATGTAAGATCCTTAAGATCTGGACGCCTTACAATGTGGCGATCTGATGGCAGTGTGTTGGTGTGGCGAATTCTTGGTGAACGTCATCTGCCAATGTGTGTAGGCCAACAGTAAAATTCGGAGGCGATGGTGTTATGGTGTGGTTGTGTCTTTCATAGAGAGGACTTGCACTCCTTGTTTTGCATGGCGCTATCACAGCAAAGGCCTACTTTCATGTATTAAGCACCTTCTTGCTTCCCACTGTTGTAGAGCAATTTGGACATGGCGACTGCATCTTTCAACGTGATCAAGCCCTGTTCATAATGTACGGCCTGTGGCAGAGTGGTTAAACTGCAATAACAGCCATGTAATGGACTGGCCTGCACTGTGTACTGACACGAATCCTATAGAACACTTTTTATTTTTTTTTGGAACGCCGAATTCCTGCAAGGCCTCAACGACTGACATCGATAACTCCCCTCAGTGTACCACTCCATGGAGAATGGGATGCCATTCCCGAAGACACCTCCCAGCACCTGACTGAACGTATGCCTGCAGGAGTGGAAGCAGCCTTCAAGGCTAAGGATGGGCCAACATCATACTGAATTCCAGCATTACCGATGGAAGGTGCCACAAATTTGTAAGTCACTTTGAGCCAAGTGTCCAGATACTTTTGATCACATAGCGTACATAATGAGGAGGTGCTGAATAGAATTGGGGAGAAAAGGAATTTGTGACACAACATAACTAGTGAAGAAATAGCTTGATAAAATACACTCCTGGAAATGGAAAAAAGAACACATTGACACCGGTGTGTCAGACCCACCATACTTGCTCCGGACACTGCGAGAGGGCTGTACAAGCAATGATCACACGCACGGCACAGCGGACACACCAGGAACCGCGGTGTTGGCCGTCGAATGGCGCTAGCTGCGCAGCATTTGTGCACCGCCGCCGTCAGTGTCAGCCAGTTTGCCGTGGCATACGGAGCTCCATCGCAGTCTTTAACACTGGTAGCATGCCGCGACAGCGTGGACGTGAACCGTATGTGCAGTTGACGGACTTTGAGCGAGGGCGTACAGTGGGCATGCGGGAGGCCGGGTGGACGTACCGCCGAATTGCTCAACACGTGGGGCGTGAGGTCTCCACAGTACATCGATGTTGTCGCCAGTGGTCGGCGGAAGGTGCACGTGCCCGTCGACCTGGGACCGGACCGCAGCGACGCACGGATGCACACCAAGACCGTAGGATCCTACGCAGTGCCGTAGGGGACCGCACCGCCACTTCCCAGCAAATTAGGGACACTGTTGCTCCTGGGGTATCGGCGAGGACCATTCGCAACCGTCTCCATGAAGCTGGGCTACGGTCCCGCACACCGTTAGGCCGTCTTCCGCTCACGCCCCAACATCGTGCAGCCCGCCTCCAGTGGTGTCGCGACAGGCGTGAATGGAGGGACGAATGGAGACGTGTCGTCTTCAGCGATGAGAGTCGCTTCTGCCTTGGTGCCAATGATGGTCGTATGCGTGTCTGGCGCCGTGCAGGTGAGCGCCACAATCAGGACTGCATACGACCGAGGCACACAGGGCCAACACCCGGCATCATGGTGTGGGGAGCGATCTCCTACACTGGCCGTACACCAATGGTGATCGTCGAGGGGACACTGAATAGTGCACGGTACATCCAAACCGTCATCGAACCCATCGTTCTACCATTCCTAGACCGGCAAGGGAACTTGCTGTTCCAACAGGACAATGCACGTCCGCATGTATCCCGTGCCACCCAACGTGCTCTAGAAGGTGTAAGTCAACTACCCTGGCCAGCATGGCCAGCAAGATCTCCGGATCTGTCCCCCATTGAGCATGTTTGGGACTGGATGAAGCGTCGTCTCACGCGGTCTGCACGTCCAGCACGAACGCTGGTCCAACTGAGGCGCCAGGTGGAAATGGCATGGCAAGCCGTTCCACAGAACTACATCCAGCATCTCTACGATCGTCTCCATGGGAGAATAGCAGCCTGCATTGCTGCGAAAGGTGGATATACACTGTACTAGTGCCGACATTGTGCATGCTCTGTTGCCTGTGTCTATGTGCCTGTGGTTCTGTCAGTGTGATCATGTGATGTATCTGACCCCAGGAATGTGTCAATAAAGTTTCCCCTTCCTGGGACAATGAATTCACGGTGTTCTTATTTCAATTTCCAGGAGTGTACATTTGAGACATTAAGGGTTCACCAGTTCAGTACCAGGTGGTTGGGTGTGGTGGGAAGGGGGTGGGGGGGGGCAAAGGGAGGAGGGTAAAAATCATAGAAGGAGACCAAGTTGTGAATCCAGTAAGCAGACTCAGGAAGATGTAGGTTGCAGTAATTATTCCAAGATGAAGAGGATAGCACATGACAGATAGTACGGAGAGCTGCAAAAAACCAGTCTCTGGACTGAAGACCGAAGAACAATAATTAGATTCTCACTTTGAAAAGGTATTTTCTGTCATTATACAACTACATATTTCAGTACTGTACATTGCTCATTTAATTTCTGTCCTACGTCTTGAATTTTAAGACCTCATTAGCATCTACAGGCATAAGTAATTCTAATAAAGTACTTCTAGGTGTACTGCTTAACAGTTAGAATTAACAGTAAACACAATAAATTATCACATGCATAGCCCTGGTGTATCGAGCTCCCTCAGCAGTTCCTTGGACCATTTGTGTATATGTACTATCCAAGGAAATCACGAAGAAACTCCATGCAAATTTAAACGTTTAAAGAAGCACTCCATAAGCTATCCTGTGCCTTTAGCGTACTCAGTTGCAGCCGATCTTGAACCAGTTGCTAAAGTCAGGTTTCAGCTCATTGTCGATTCTATAACGCTTTCCTCCCAAAAATTGCCTCAGCTTATAATAAAGTTGATAATCACTCGGGCCCAAGTCCAGGTCGTAGGAGGTCTGTTCAGCAATTCCTTACATTAACCGCCGAAAGAAGTATATCGTTAGTGTAGGATGACACTGACAAGCGTTATCGTGTGGAAGCAGAATGCCGATGAACAATAATTCACGCCATTTGTTTTGAGTGGCGCGGTGAAGTCGACGAGGGCTCTGACAGCGGGCTGCTGCACTTATGGTTTGTGCTCTAGGCACAAAGTCGGTGATGAGGAAACCCTTTAGGTCCATTTCTTGGTGCTCCAAAAACGCTTGGCTTTCATTCTGGTTTTGTTGGGGATGATGCGATTCCACTGACTGGTACTTTGTAGCTGGACATTCGTGTGAGACATAGGTTTCGTTAGCTGTAACAAAGTGATTCAGAAAGTTCTCGCTATCTTGTTATACCGAGCAAAAAAGTAACTGTAGCTTCCATTCGTTGTATATTTGCGCTCGTTTATTGATTGTCGATGGATCTACCTGCTACACACGTTTCTACAGCGCAAACAGCGACAAACGATTTGATACGCAAATCATTGCGAAATCTTAGAAAGCAAGAAGATCACTCCATCAATAGTGAAACGTATGTCCTCTTCAACTTTATCCTCTATCCTAGATACGAGTTCGTGAATTTCGCCCCAGATTTTAAGCTGGTACAAATGAACAGTAAACGAGCATTTCCGCTTTCTGTTGGTATAAAACTAGGGCCAACGATTACGAAGGCACAATGGCGTGGTTGAGGGTGTGGGGAAGGGGGAGACTTGCGCGCCCCGGTAGATCGAAACGTTCTGTACTTTGGGAGTGGGTCTCGTGTAATTTCCGTCTCTGATCAACAGCTGTCTGACACCCGCGGCTGCACGCAGCTGTCGTCCCAGACGTCGCAACGCTGCCCCCGCCCCGCGTATTTCCCCCCGTCTCCACCTTGTCCCTTGTACTGCAAGTCACACGAATGTGGCACACATTCGCCTGGCTACATATTTCGGCACCAATATTTGGTTCCATTTTATTACAACCATAAGTACGTTATTTACTCTAAACCATTCCCGTGTCCACTTGTATACTATCTTGCTGGTAATATACAAAATCCATCTTGGGAGTGTCTGTAGAACAACCCTCAGTTATTAAATTAATTTTGTGATTCAAGTCTACGTTTCAGTGTCAAAGTCAAAAACGGTAGCATACACCGATTGTAATGTTTCGGTTTCTGAACCTCTAGGATTTTAGTTCTGGATTCTGGTGAGTTTACTAGAACTAGTCAGGAACACTTTAGCAATATACATTGTCTTCCTTTTTTTCCATCATCATCATCATCATCATCGTCATCAGACAATTCAATCATTAGATGACGTGGCCTCTTCGAGTCGTGGATTCAGGTAGGCTTTCAGAAGTCTTCTCCAAGTGGGACGGTCTTGGGCAGTTCTCTGCCAGGTGTTATCAGCGATCTTCTTGATGTCTTTGTCCCATCTGTCTGGTGGTCTTCCTCTAGGCCTCCGGTGCTCTCTCGGACTCCACTCCAGTACTAGCTTCGTCCATCTGTTGTCTTTTCTTCTTGCGACGTGGCCAGCCCACTGCCATTTCAAGGAACCTACTTTCTCTAAGATGTCATTAACCTTCGTCACAGACCGGATGTCATCTGCCCTTTTCCTGTCTTTTCTTGTACAGCCCAGCATTGATCTCTCCATGGCTCTCTGTGCTGTCCTAAGTTTCCCTTTTGTGAATGAGTTCAGTGTCCATGTCTCGTATCCGTACGTCATCACAGGAAGAATTCATTGATCAAACACTGCTGTCTTCAGATTTACTGGCATTTTTGATCTGAATACTTTTGAATTCTTCCCAAATGCTTGCCAGCCAAGCTTGATGCGTCGATACATTTCTGGCCTTATGTCTCCCTTCATATTTATAATCTGGCCAAGATAGACGTATTCACTGACCTCTTCTAGTAGACTTTCCTTGACTTTCACATCTCCAGCTGGGATCCATTTGTTGGATATTACTTTTGTTTTTGAAAGGTTCAAGTTCAAGCCACCCAGCTGACATTCCGATGCAAGATCTGTAACTAAGTTTTGGAGCTCTGCGAAGTCTTTGGCCAGTAAGGCAATATCATCAGCAAATCTCAAGTTGGTAAGCCTTCTTCCATTAATTCTAATTCCCTTACCTTCCCTGCTCAGCTTTGACATAGCAATTTCCAATACAGCAGAGAACAGTTTTGGGGAGATGGGATCGCCTTGCTTGAGACCCCTCATGATGCGGAATTCTTGAGTTGATTCGCCGATCTTAACATAAGTTGAAGAATTCTCATAGATTTTCCTGAGCACTTCAATGTATGCTGCTCCCACTCCTTGCTCTCTCAAAGCTTGGAGGACAGCTACATGGCTAACGGAGTCAAATGCCTTTTCAAAGTCAACAAAGGCAATGCAGAAAGGCAGTTGGTATTCATTCGCTCTCCTTATCACTTCACTAACGGTCAGAATGTGGTCAATAGGCTAAAATTGCTTCGGTATCCAGCTTGTTATATAGATTGGGCTGAGTCTAGGGTGGAACTAATTCGGTTTAACAAGATCCTTGTGAAAATTTTGTACAAAATTGATAGCAAGCTGTTAGGACTGCAGTTTTTAATATTGTCAATACTTCCTTTCTTGTGTATCAAAATAATCTTAGCCTTGTTCCACGATAGTGGGATTGAAGCATAGTGCAGGCAGGAAGTAAATACTTTTGCCAAGTGGTTTATTGTTACCTATCCTGCCAGTTTGAGGATGTCGACGCTGAGCTCATCATCACCCGGCACTGTTCCCTTCTTCATGCTATCTAGAGCACACTTCACTTCCGATGGGAGTATATCTGGAACACTAGGTATAACATTTAAATTAGATACACTCAAATTTTCCCCTGGATTGCTATACAAATTGCTATAAAAGTCTCTGATGAACTTCAAAACCGCCTCCTTTTCAGTGATTCGACTGTCATTTCCATCGAGCGCAATAATCTGCTTTTTACCGATTGTGAGTTTGCGTTTGGCTGACTTTAAACTTGTCTTGTTCTCCAAGCTTGCTCGTAAGGTGTCTTCAGTGAATTTATGTATGTCAGTTTTCATTTCTCTTCGCACTGCTTTACATAGTTCGGAACACGCAACCATGTCACGATCGGTTTGGATTTTCATTTCTCTCCTCTGTTGTAAAAGGGTTTCAGTTTTGGCACTGAATTTCTTTGGTTGTTTATTTTTTTGGCATAGGCCGCCGACTTCTTGTGCACTTGTGGAATCATTTCCGCCAAATCACAATCTTTAGTTACGTGGAACTTGCTTTGGAGGACTTCTTGGAATTTCGAGGAATGTTCTTCCAGGTTTTTGAGGTTGATTACCCTTCTCTTCCCTTTCATAAGTTTACTCCTTTCATTTCTTACATTGAGTTCGACCCTTGCTCTCACAAGACGGTGATCACTGCCAGTGTTCAACTGGTTTAGCACTGATACGTCTTTTACAATCTGCGGAATATTTGACAGAATAAAGTCTATCTCATTTTTGACACTGAAATTTGGGCTCCTCCACGTCCATTTTCGGTCAGGGTGCTTCGTAAATATATAGAAACAAATCACCCGATCTCATTGACAAATTACTATTTCTTCCTAATGCGTTGATTGCACTTTATTTGCACTCATAATTCAATTGTAGGCATACTTTAGATCTTCTCTAACAGGTTTCTCCATTATTCGTTACATTTACTTCATATTGTCGCAAGTAAAACAAAAGTCTATGAGATCTTTCACTAGTAATTTCTAGTCTCTTTTTGAGTTTAAGGCCTGAAACCTACTCTTGGAACTCATAAGAATAATTTTCGCCAGCCCATCTTGATAAAATATATAGAAAGCGGTAACACAGATGTATGCAGGATGAACTGTAAATGGCAAACTCTCAGAGGTTGTTTGGATTACATTCTGAGTATTTTGGTTCAAAGGACCCACGTGGCATGGCGGTTCGTTACAGAGTTATTACATACCGTTAGTAGTGGGTCAGTGCTGGTGAGGTCGTGAGTAAACATCGGACGACGCATCACTTTCGGCGACGTCACAGTCAGCACTTTCATTATCTTTATGGCCATTCTGGTAATCCAACCATGCTCAGGGAGATGTGCCTGTTACATTTCGCCAACATCAGCATCAGTACTTCCTTATCTTCAAAGTCATACCAGGACTTCATCCCACCATGTGCACCACGATCATACTAGGAATCCAGACGCTGTGCACCACAGCCAGACTGGGAATCCAGACACCACGCAGCAGTGCCCATGCTCTTCTGTAGCCCTGGAACTCGTTCATCATCACATCTGGCCATGTGTACCACAATCATGATATCATCATCAGCACTTCTCATGATCAATGCTACAGCTACTAAAAATATTGAAAATTTGTATTACTGACTTCCAGCTATCTGTCACTCATTATGGAATACTGGAAAGAGTAGATAGCGTATTTCTGAACAAATAATTAAAAACCAACATTTGCTTGTTAAATATAAATAACGAGTTAGGAATTCGTCTTTGTTGAACATGAGTTTTACTATTCCACAAATGTCGAATACGTGAAATGTTTTACTTTCCATTTGCTTGCTGTGCCAACAGATGGCTCCACTGTTAAACAACTACAAAAGTTTGATCTCTTTAGCACAAGTTGTTCTGACTGTAACTAACAGATGGTATCACTGTTGAAATCGGAGAAAGTGTGGTATCCGTAGCACTAGTCGTCTTCACTGTCGGTACTGGGTAAAAGCGCTCAAAATTTCACCTATGAAGCACGATTGTTCAAGGTACATCAGAGCATAAAACTGTTTCCACATCTGTGACATCAGAATATTCTAAAATTTGCGTTGAAAACTTCGGCAACACCAAGAAAAAGTGCGATGCAGAAATCGATAATCTAGGGTTTAGTTGAAATTAATGTCAAAAGAAGACGCTGTAAGACTCAAGTCAATTAGTATACCACATCTTGATGTCACAATATTCCAAAATACGTCATAAAAGGTATTATTTACCTTGCACCACTATGCGAAAAAAGTGAGATGATTATCTGGATTATGACAGTGTGTTTATGTCAAAATTCTTTTCCACACATATCTAATCTTGGTTGTGAACTCTAAAAAAGTATGCATCAGGGGGAAGAGGCAGGTGAAGAAAATGTATCACTACAAAAACATAATCGACGACACATAGTGCGAGAATAATTGGTCACATATTTGAGGTAAAGTACAAAAGAAACATTGTAAGTCACAAATTAATTACGTTATCACACTTATGAAGTCGCAATAGTCTAAAAACGCACAGAAAATGTAATGGAAAATACAATCAACTACCAGTATCACAAATCAGCTGGTGCTCCATTTCAGAAAACTATCTCTCGCAGAAATAAAAGCTGTACTCAACTACACCATCAACTAATTAAAGAACCATACACACACACACACACACACACACACACACACATACACACACTGTTGTCTTATTAGAGAAGGAAGGAATGAGATGTTCGTTTCTAGGAGGGAATAAGGTGCTTTACAGTTTATGACTTAAACTGCGGAACGACATGAATGGTATATAAATACACATTCACGAGGGAGACACTCAAAGATGGTAACAGACAGATATGTGATATTTCCGAAGATAATGTCAGAGTAGATACGTCAGAAATTAACAAAAATTACTTACAATTTATTGTGAGGCGTGTCACACTTTGCAATCACTATGAAAATCCAAAAATTAACTATTTCGGCATATAAATTGTTTGATTACTTACTAAATGCTTTCTAAACTAATATATGGAAGACCTGTATGAAAATTCAAGCAAAACTAAAGTTACATGATATGTGAGATTTCGCACTCCTAGGAAATGAGGCATCAAATATGCTTAACGCCTAACACCTAATACAAGACATTCTTTGTAAGCATACCACTGTATGACTACATTTCCTGTTATGAATGCTAAACAAACGCATAACATGTAGTAAAATGATGTTATTCTCTATAAAGTACATATATGTAGATTTAAAAGCGAAAGTAGTTGTGTTCTAAAATTTAGGGGGTCACAACCAGGAAGGATGTCAGAGATTCTACCAACCCTCAAAGTTGCTATAGTAAAATATGCGCTTAATATCAACTCCACAAGCTCACTGTTCATAAATCCACAAGCTCACTGTTCATGTTCGGACCTCCAATAAGTAAAGCATAAATAAAATGGCTGGAACGTCAAAATTGCGGCGTGTGTGAGTGTGACAGCATGACAGCTCTGGTTTGCAAAGATGATAGCGTCGTCGTGATACACAGAAGACAGAGACACAATAATGCAATTACAGAAGCGATAGCAGTGGGAAATTACCAATAATTGTCGAAGTGGTTAAATTATATTCCATAAGAGACTGGCTGAAAGGGAAGGTACAAGTCATCGTGTACGTGTCTAATCAGCCTTACACAGGACTCAAACAGACCATCCTTTCTGTTACTGTATCTTGTGCTCACCACCCAGAAAGTACCACCTTCTTCAGGCAAGGAAGACGTAAACATTTCCCGTAGTTGCATGTCTGGACACTTTATAAAATCTTTAAGGTGGTTAACAACGATATCCTCCACTCCTGGGCCTATAATTTGACACATAAACATTACTATACACTGGAGGTCATGCACGTTAGACAGTTAAGTCCACCTGTCTTGGTAGTTACCAATAACATTGCTCACTGATTGGCTCGTGATTTGACACATAAATATGTTTTACTCTACCATGGAGGTCATGCACGTCAAACAGAGTCAACCCCAACTGTCTTATCGTAAAATATAACCCAAGATGACGTTTTAATTATATATGCGATATATGAGCCTCAAGTGAGCGTTACCCTTGCGGGCTTAAAAAAAAAAATAAAATGTGGCCCTCACCTACGTACCCTCAGATTCAGAGTTGAATTATTAAAAGTTTTGACTGGTTCCGTTGTCTACGGGCTGGGATATGTACACTACTGCCCATTAAATTGCTACACCACGAAGATGACGTGCTACAGACGCGAAAATTAACCGACAGGAAGAAGATACTGTGATATGCAAATGATTAGCTTTTCAGAGCATTCACACAAGGCTGGCGCCGGTGGCGACACCTACAACGTGCTGACATGAGGAACGTTTCCAACCGATTTCTCATACACAAACAGCAGTTGACCGGCGTTTCCTGGTGAAACGTTGTTGTGATGCCTCGTGTAAGGAGTAGAAATGCGTACCATCACTTTTCCGACTTTGGTATAGGTCGGATCATAGCCTATCGCGATTGCGGTTTATCCTATCGCGACATTGCTGCTCGCGTTGGTCGACATCCAATGACTGTTAGCAGAATATGGAATCGGTGGGTTCAGGAGGGTAATACGGAATGCCGTGCTGGATCCCAACGGCCTCGTATCACTAGCAGTCGAGATGACAGGCGTCTTATCCGCATGGCTGTAACGAATCGTGCAGCCACGTCTCGATCCCTGAGTCAACAGATGGGGACGTTTGCAAGACAACAACCATCTGCACGAACAGTTCGACGACGTTTGCAGTAGCATGGACTATCAGCTCGTAGACCATGGCTGCGGTTACCCTTGACGCTGCATCACAGACAGGAGCACCTGCGATGGTGTACTCAACGACGAACCTGGGTGCACGCATGGCAAAACGTCATTTTTTCGGATGAATCCAGGTTCTGTATATAGCTTCATGATGGTCGCATCAGTGTTTGGCGACATGGCGGAGAACCCACATTGGAAGCGTGTATTTGTCATCGCCATACTGGCGTATCACCCGGCGTGATGGTATGGGGTGCCATTGGCTACGCGTCTCGGTCACCTCTTGTTTGCATTGACGGCACTTTGAACAGTGGACGTTACATTTCAGATGTGTTACGACCTGTGGCTCTACCCTTCATTCGATCCCTGCGAAACCCTACATTTCAGCAGCATAATACACGACCACATCTTGCAGGGCCTTTCTGGTACAGAAAATGTTCGACTGCTGCCATAGCCAGCACATTCTCCAGATCTCTCACCAATTGAAAACGTCGGTCAATGGTGGCCGAGCAACTGGCTCGTCACAATATGGCAGTCACTACTCTTGATGAACTGTGGTACTGCGTTGAAGCTGCATGGGCAGCTGTACCTGTACATGCCATCCAAGCTCTGTTTGACTGAATGCCCAGGCGTATGAAGGCCGTTATTACGGCCAGAGGTGGTTGTTCTGCGTACTGATTTCCCAGGATCTATGCACCCAAATTGCATGAAAAGGTAATCCCATGTCAGTTCTAGTATAAAATATTTGTCCAATGAATACCCGTTTATCATCTGCATTTCTTCTTGGTGTAGCAATTTTAAAGGCCAGCAGTGTAGTTGCAGCATTATAAGCCAAATACTGCTGAGTCTACAGTACACAATATTAATATAACCATGAATTAAATAGTCGAAGGCTCCAATTACATGCCAACTGCTAATTTGGAATGTAACATAGAAATTTATAAATGAAAGATTGCAATTAAATAAAATCTGCAGGTACTATTTTTAACGACTTTAAATGGTGAGTACGATAGCAGAAGTACCTGTAAGAATGCCGTTTATTACTGCAAAACACGTATTGGTGTCGATGGGCCAGCAGTAAAATCAAATATAAGTTGAATAACAGGGGAACAATAGATTTCTACTTCACGTAATTTTTTATGAAGAACAATATAACTTGAGGTATTCACTTCTAAACGTCCTCACTCCAGAAGCGACGGAAATCTCACAAGCACGCAAGCTGACACTACGAAATACTTCTGTCTCCTGCGACCATGCGCAAACTGCTCCACTCTCCAAGTCTTTCCCTCCCGTCTCTCCATTCTTCGGTTGTCGCCTCCTGTAGTAACGAGCGCTGTGATTGGTTACAGCGCTCCCACCATGTCTACAAGCCAAAGCACACTCACAAACACGTTGAAACACATACGAAATACTGGATTTACATTTAAATAACTTTAAATTGAACAAATATTCTTATGGGTGGATTATAAACACACTCTAACTCGCATTATTAAATACATAAACAAATCAAATAAACATATATCAAAGGAATAGAACCAAAAGCCCGCCAGTAGCCTAATGACTCTGTGCTTTCTAAAATACTGTAAATATTTGACCTATTTCTTCATGAATGACATATATTGGATGTAAACAAAGACATAGATGAATAAATATATTTATAAGCATGCTACCAACCTTTTTTCGTGTAACTGTGGAGTACTTATGGCCTGACGCGATCAATAGTAATTGTCCGCTTTGACCTCCAATAACTCATGTGCAATTCAAGTTACATGCCTGTAATTCATATCAATTTTGGTTTACACTAATGCAAATCTCCTTCATCGACACAAAGCACAGTCCTTGATACAGCGTCAACATGGAATGTCCAGCCACACGGTCGGCCTGGACCACCCTCTTGCTCCAGCTAACGTTCAGCACCACCCATTTACTGACGGGCCCCGGCTAGCCGAGTGGCCCGTGCGGCCACTTCAACTCAGAACTCAGAATATTTTCAGGGCTCCCCATCTCGCCCGTTACCTCACACCCTCCACCTAGGATGCTTTATGGAACTGCCGAGATAAGTTGGTTACGTAGATTAATATTGTAGTTTCCTGATGCAGAACAATCTGTGAATCCCACAGGTTGTGTGTATAAATTGACATTGTTCCTCAAAATGACGGCAACGTAATGGAATAACTTATAGGCAAATCCAGTGAGTTTTATGTGAAAAAGTGCCAAATCGTAATGGACAGACTGTGCCGCTGGCGGCATTGCGGGGAACGTTGGTAACTATAGTAAAAACTCAGCACTTCCGCGTGGCATTTTGAGTATATTAATTTATTAAAGCCGTGCGTATACTGTATATATGTAATGATTTACTTACACACCGGCAGACAAACAGCAGAAACGTTATTAAACACAACACATCGGGTACTCTGTACGTTATTCGTTAATTAACACAACATGGAAGCAATTGGCCCATAATTGAGTGGAGCGCTTTGTAATTACCGTTTGATGGTGTTCAATACACTTACTGAGTGTCGCATGAGATCAAAACACATGATCCATCCTGTTCCTAGCTATAAGGTTCCATTGCACCCCATGCTGTGTTATTCTGTCCCAATATATACGAACTGCAAGTGAATTTCTGTCAGAAACAACGTAACAAACATTTTCAGAGTTTAAACTGATGGATAACATGTTGCAGTAACAATGTGGAAGCATTCCAAAGCACGCTGCTCTCCTACTCCAGTGGAGAAAATCTCTGCATACTGAGTAATGCCAGTCTCTGTGCAGTGTACTGCAGTTTGTATACTGGAGTAATATCCCCCCGTAACACGATTAATGAGTTATGAACAGAAAAAGAAAGAAAATCTTTGATGAAGACTCTTGAAATGAAGAAAACAAAACTGGAGTATGTATAGTCAAGTCGACGCGTTGTCCATGAACACTACAGAGCAAGAGCACACGGCCGCTCAGTGCCAGTCCGTGATTGTCAAGTGAGACAACAGTGTCGTCGGCTAGCAGGCCAGCTGTGTGACCAGCGCATTATGCAGGACACTGTGTGCAACTTATAATCAGAGAGTAACATAATTTGTCTGTATCAAGTGATTAAGTCAATGTTGTGAGACAATGCTGTTGACATTCCTAAGGAAATGTTATTATAAGACACAATGCAAAGCAAATCTCCAAAACTAGCAACGGTTTATTGATAGATAATCCTAACAACATTATTTTTGGAGGTCAGCTTATGATGGTAATAAGCAAGACAGGCCTTTGGTGTAAGATATTAAAAATGTGTTACCTTATTGCAGCTAGTTCTGGAGCTTTCATTTTATTGTGTCTTACACTGATGAGCTCAAACATTGTGACTACCTGCTTAGTACCTTGTTTGTCCCTCTTTGGAACCAAATACATAACAGTTTCGCCAGATAAGTGATCCGGTAGTTTGTTGGCAAGTTTGTGGCGGTATGAGGCACTACGTTCACAGATCACGTAATTCGCGTAAAAGACGAGCCGTGATTTGCATACGCGGTGATGGATCCCGATAGCGATCCGTGTGGTATCCGTAGGATTTACACGAGGCGAATCTTGTCGCCGAGACATCAACGTGAATTCACTATAATGCTCCTCAAATCACTGTAGCACGGTTCTGGCTCCGAGACACGAACAATTGTACTGCTGAAAGACGACACGGCCGTCGGGGAAGACATCAAGCATGGAGGGATGTAGGTGGTCCGCAGCTGTCAGCGTGCCTTCGATTACAGCCACTGGTCTCACGGGAGTCCAGAGGAACTCCTGCCACAGCATGCTACTGCTCCCACCAGCCTGTCTCCTTGGCGCGCTGCACATTTCGAGCCGCCGTTTATCTCGATGGCGGCGTTTGTTGACACGATCGTCGACGTAGTGTAGCAAAATTGTGATCCACCCGAAGGTAGAACCCCGATGTTCCCATGCGCACTGAAATCTAAGTCACGATGTCGTTGGGTCAACTTGTGAACACGTAGGGGTTAGTCTGTTGCGAAGTTCCGTTTTCAACAAGGTACGGTTAACGGTGCGCTCCGAAAGACCTGCGCGTTAGAGGACCAGCGTTGTACTCTTTCGGCAGAGTTGCCGCAGATCACCATCTGTCCTACTTCACAGAGTAGACAAGCCTGCAAACCTCATGCTCTGTGAAGGGTCGTGGATGTCCAATCATTTAGCGCCTTTGGTAGTTGAACTGTCCTTCTACAGTTTTCCGTAGGTGCTCATGACAGCAGCACGTCAGCAATAGACCAGCCTCTCCATTTTCGAGGTATTCGTCCACAGGCTCTGCGTAATAATAATCTACTGTTTCTCAGAGTTGGTTATCTCGACGGATTTCCCAATTTGGAACCCATGTCTTCGCTAGGGTGATCCCCCGTCCGTGCCTGCTCCGCCTACATACTTTTGTTACCGTGCCACGTGCCGACAACGCCACCAGGCGGCATCGAATGTCGCGGTTGACAGTGGTCATAATGTTTCGGCTTATCAGTGTGTAAGGACTGTACAAAGTTAAGTAATTCCTCTTATCTGTGTTCTAATAAACTGAACTAATATTTTATTTGGTATACTATGCACCCGACCTCCTACTGAAGAAAACCATTGAACGAACCGCACTATCGACTAGCGTATTTTCGTTCGGCACGTCAGATGGCGCTGAGGCTCATCGTGAAACAGAATTGCCTCATCCACTTACAAAAGGCAAAAGGTTGATGTGTGCACTTTCACCAGCCTTAGGCTCTTGTTGTGTGCCTTGTCTTTCATTCTGCGCTTTCAGTGTATTACATGAAGTGTTTAACCATTTCTGAGCCACCACAGAAAATGTCTCTAAGTGAAGTTGTTCAGTGTTAGGCATGGCAGATTGATTGCCGACTACTCAGTGTCCAAAACATGATGCCACTCCTCTCACAATACCAGCTGCAGCACCTGAACTTTGACCATACAGTAATACATACTAGGAATAGTCGCAATATCGGGTGCAGTTTGAGGTCCACTTCACCATATATAACATTTCAGGTACAACATGCAAATCATTTTGTTTTTGTTTTGATGGTTGGAGCTGACGTCTGCTATCCGTGTTTAAAACTACCCTGATCCGCGTCGTGAAACTGTAAGTACGACGAACTGGTTCGGCTGCTGACTGAACATTATGATAGTCAGGTAAATGTCACAGCTGCAAGGTATAAATTTTGTCTTATACAAGGAGAAACTCCACAAACTTTCAGAGGACTGCCGAACCCAGAGGATAACAACACGTTGTAAATTTTCTTGTGCACTCAGGAGAAGTGATGTCATGTTAGACGATGTAATCACACAGAATTTGTCTCAGGCATGTATTCGCACTGCCTTTCTCAAACTGGTAAATCCTGATCTGAGAACAATTTCATCTACTGTGAAATCTCAGACTACTGTGGGCACAACAAAAGTCTACTCCGAAGCTCTGTTGTCCAAATGCTAATGATACTTCGTCTAAAGTTAATGCTATTATAAAAGTGATTAAAAATTGGGCTTAGGTAAACCGTAAAATCAAAGACAAAAACTTTCAGTTTCATGATAGGCTGTGTACTACATAACACCGTGCTTTTCGGATCGTGACTGAAACGTTTGTTCCTGGAGTGATGCAAAATATTTCCGGTATGTAAAGCGAGGTACTGTTGAAGCACTTTGTTTACAAAGCAACTCAGGTGCGAGCAACAGCCGACGCTGTATCAGCGAGGCCATTACAGCAAGTGCAAGCAAAGGGTTGTATTTCTGCGTCATGGAACTCCCCAGACAGGAGAACAAATTATTTGCTCAATTAAGGGTCTCTCAAGAGACAGTTAAATTGTACTTAGAGACTAACGCAACCGTTCCCGTAAAGATACATATTAAAGAATCTATAGCCCACAGATACACCTGTTGTGTCTGCATACAACGGAGATGAAATTCCAGTACCGGGCGTGTTCAGTTTTTTGGCAGCTGTTCATGGAGATACTAAACGTGTGTTGTTTCATGTACTTGGTACTGAAACAGTGAAAACATAATTTGGGTTAGACTTCTTTGATTTGTTCAAAGTGTGCTACAATTCATTGTTTCATTGCCCCTCAGTAACGTTTCTGACTTGTGTAATAAGTACAAGGAACTGCTTCAACCAGGGTTAAGGAGGGCTACTGATTTTGAAGCGCACATTACTACTAATGACAATGTGCAAATGCGACTGTTTACCTCCACGCTTGTCCCCATGCGATACGTAAGCATGTTGCTCAGAACTTGCAAAGATAAGAACACAGAGGGGCTATGAAACCCATTTCTGCAAGCCAAAGGGCATCGCCCTTGGTTGTTCTGATAACACCATCAAGATATTTACGTCTGTGCGCTGACTTTAAAGCAACAGTAAACCTACAAACCGTCATGGATTCTTTTTCTCTTCCTTAACTGGACGAATTAATAGATATACTGGGACAAAAAAAGATTCTTTTGAAGATAAATTACGTGAGACACATTACAGTGCTGCGTGAGAAGTGTGCTGCGTGAGAAGTCCAAGCAATGTTTTGTGATAAACACTCACCCAATTTTTCACGTTTGGGAGTGTTTCAGCTCTTACTATTTAGCAACGGTTCCTGCAACCTTTAACAGCAAAAGTCCCTTCTTGTACGAAATATTTGTATGATACTGTTGTTGCGGGTCATACTCCTGTTGAACATGTCGCCAATTTAGACTTCTCGTTTCAGGTTCTTTCTATGGCTATCTTAAAGTGCAATAACAGAAAGTGCTTCTTCTTCCAAGAAGAACTTGACTGATTAGGACATGAGTTAAATCCACAGGGTATTCATACTGCTACTCAACAAGTACCTGCAATAAAAGATCTGCCTGCATTCCATAACATTAAGGATCATAGGGAAGCTTACCTATTATATCGAATTCATTAAAAAGGATGTGCAAACTGCAGCTCCACTGAACTGACTGCGCAGGAAAAATGTTCCTTTCGTGTCGTCCCGTGAATATCAGGACACATTACAGCAATTATGGGGCACATTTTTTGTCTTGGTTCCTTCACTCACTTTGATCCACCTGAGTCTGCGTTGTTACCTATCGGTGTACGTTCTTATGGGGTTGGAGCTGTGCTCTCCCACAGAATTGGTTAATCTGACAGGCCCACTGCATTTGTCTCGAAAACTCTCAACGAAAAGCAGTGCAGTTATAGTCAACTTCGAAAAGAGGCAGGTTTCACAAACATTTGTACAGTTGCAAGCTGTTTCTAATACACATCATTGGCATTTGGTGACTGTTTAGTCCTTCCAAGTCTGCTCCACCACATTCAGCGCTAAAATTGCATTGTTTGGCTCTGTTATTGTCTAATGATAAATATTAATTTTTGTACAGATCCATTGCATAACATTCGAATGCTGAAACAGTTACTCGTTGCTACTGACTCAGATGTGATGTTCAGATGTGTGTGAAATCTTATGGGACTTAACTGCTACGGTCATTAGTCCCTAAGCTTACACACTACTTAACCTAAATTATCCTAAGGACAAACACACACATCCATGCCCAAGGGAGGACTCGAACCTCCGCTGGGACCAGCCGTACAGTCCATGACTGCAGCGCCTGAGACCGCTCTGCTAATCCCGCGCGGCACAGTCTCAGAGGCTGAGAAATAGTGTTATCAAATTCCTCAGTCCCTCCACCGAGAAGTTTTGTCATTGTTGATCGACGGTCATGGTGACAAAGTCACAAAAAGCAACTCGCCTGGCGACATTGCACTTGGTAGAACATAGAGGTCTAAATTCAGAAAATGATCTCTCATTGCACTGTCTTTGGGGAGCCTCAGTCTGCTCCACCACTACATTTCTTTCGATGATCCCGACCATATGGACTATGGACTGTGGCAATGCATGCACACTGATGTTATGGGTCAGATATGGAACACACAATCGAATCGTTGATGGTGGTAAATGTGTAAAGTAAATTTCTGTTTGTAGTCCCCATGACATCCATCACTTCTGTTGGTACACCATTGGCTTTGTCCTCCATTTTTTGTCTCATGGGTCCAGCGAAGCTCGTGCAAGGCACCATGATGGCCAAGAAGTATCTTGCACTGGTGGCAGACTATGTACATCCCTCATGACGATCATGTTTTACAGTGTCAGTGGAATTTTTCAACAACATAATGCACCATGCCACAAGGCCAGGAGTGGGATGGAGTGATCTGAGGCACACAGTGACAAGTTCCAATTGAAGTGCTGGCCCCACAACTCGCCAGATCTGAACTCGATCGAACACATCTGCAATTTAATGGGGCACACGGTACAATGGCTTTCTACCCATTGTTCTCCATTTTTAGTAGTCATTCTTTAAGGATGACACGTTTCTGTAAATATTTTGCATTTCAAGATCGAGTTATGATTATCCATTACTGATAAAACATTTAAGAAAGATAATCTTTTTCACCAGTTGTAATTAACTTTACATCTACAGTACAATATTCACTCTATCTTTTAATCCTGAAAGACAGATATTTGATTTATGTGCCACTATTGATACAGTCTCATTATTTTTCTTTGTTTCATACAACTTATCAGGTAAATTTATTGTGATATCAATATCATCAACTATAAAGTCGCCATTTATATTGTTACCAGTGACAATAATTTTCTTCAGTGTAAAATCATACTCAAAATTATACATATTGTTTATTCATCTCCAGCCATAAAGGCAAAATTCAGTTATTTGTTTGTCATGTACCCTATTTTGTATTGCATTGCACAAACTTAAAGAAAATGTAAGAGCCTCATCTATGATTTTCATCCTTCCACCAACATGTGTTGTAGTGGTATGGTTATCTTTATGAACTGATTACTTTTTCAACAGAATGTCCTGTAGTGACAATTGTGTTAGAATACTTGCATTTTCAGATTTGGTAACAAGATTATGCATAAGGATGAGTACAAAGCATGATTATTTGATTCTTTTTCTAAGTAATGTTTGGTTACTGCATCAGAACCATTTATAGGATCTTTGAAATCTAACAATTTTCTACATTTAAAATCAATGTATCAGATAGTTACTTTAAAGATGCTATGTAAGTGTTTAGAAATTTGTTTAATCAAATTTTCTATTTTTTGATCAATTTCTGTTTTTGCACATCTTCACTTTCATTTTTGATGTTTCCTAATTGTCCAGTGCTTTGCTCTGCACTGATATAATCTGCATAGTGTGCCTTATTTCCAAAAAAAGTTACATTTATTAAGTTTAAAATATTATAGAATTCAGCAGCAAGACAGTGTCCATGAACACCTGACAATAGATTTAGCACAAATATACATAGATGGACACATACTACTTCATTACAATTTTGTACTCTCTCAACAATGAAGTATCCTTGGTTTTTTCCAAGTAGTTAACTAACTGCTTTGGTATGTTGCCACCAAATGAATCAGACACAATGGTGCAGTCTGAAAACTGCTACAGCACTCTCTGCCTTGGAGCTGTGCCTTTTCTTATAATTGCACATCTAGTGATTGCGATTATGATCAGATGTATCTAAATTTACTATTCCACATGCTACAGCCTTTTCTTCAGTAGGAGCCAGCCGGTGTGGCCGAGCGGTTCTAGACGCTTCAGTCTGGAACCGCGCGACCGCTACGGTCGCAGGTTCGAATCCTGCCTCGGGCATGGATGTGTGTGATGTCCTTAGGTTAGTTAGGTTTAAGTAGTTCTAAGTTCTAGGGGACTGATGACCTCAGATGTTAAGTCCCATAGTGCTCAGAGCCATTTGAACCATTTGAACAATTTTTCTTCAGTAGGGAACTCATAAATTATGAACATTCCTTGAAAATACGTAATTATTATATTATTATTCAAATGTCTGTGAAATCCTGTGGGACTTAACTGCTAAGGTCATCAGTCCCTAAGCTTACACACTACTTAACCTAAATTATCCTAATGACAAACACACACACACCCATGCCCAAGGGAAGACTCGAACCACTGCCGGGACCAGCTGCACAGTAAGTATTATTAATAATACTTAATTATTATAGATTTTCTATAACAAAATTTGATATCGGTTTATTATATTCTTATCATTTTACAGATTTTTTTTACTTTGTTCACTCCAGCTACTGCTGAAGCAGGCTTCTGACTGCATTCAGTTCCTCTCTTCTCTGCTGCAAAGTCATGTCTTTTATTGTTCTTACATTTTTCATCATCTTTCGTTTTGTCTATCACTGCATTTGCCACAGCACTGTTCCACCAGCCAGTGAACCAACCATAGACACATTTGGTAATGCTGGATAAAGCAATGTTAGTCTGGACAACATTTCCTTTCTTATTAGGTATTCAATAATTAGTACACAGAGTGTATACCTGTATAGGGTATTAATATACAGAAGGTATACTTTATGATTTGATTACATTGTGACCAGTTTTCCAGATATTATCTCTTTCTCTTTCAAGCATCAGATAAAAATTATCAATACTATGTAACTGTTCATTAGTGAGTTTTCCACTGATGATTTGTCTCCTTTTTTGTGTAATGGTTTCACAATAGCGTATATAAGCCTATCTGGAAAAGTACCACTGTGGGAGGATTCATCACATAACTAACTCAGTATCTCACAAAGTCCGAAGAAGCAACTTTTGATTATGGTCGTGCTGATTTCATCATAACCACTGGAACATTTGCTTTTAAGAGAGCTAATAATACAAGAAACCTCTTTCAGTGAGGTAGGACATAGGTAAATTATGTCCAACTTCTGTGGCAATGCATTTTTTAAACATTTTAAACTGTCTTCTGAGGAACTATGCAAACCTAACTTGTCTGCTACTGAAAGGAAAAAGTTGTTTACAGTGTCTGCAATTTTTGATGTATCTCTAAGCAACTCATTATTTATATTTAACATAATTTCCTCATTTGCCTGATTAGTTTTTCCTGTTTCACTCTTCTTATTAGAAGCATTTATTTTTTCTTAAAAATAAATACATTTTTAGTTTCTGATTACTTTGTTTAGAATTTTTGAATGTAATTTGTAATGCGATTTAGCTCTGTAGTCATTGTTTTTTTTTGTTTTGGGAGGTACTCATATTCCATTTGTAGTCCAAGGTTTTGAAACATTTAATCTATTTGCTTTGATTACTTCCTTAGGGCAGCAGTTTTCAATGTGACCTATGAGCATATTCGAGAAAGAGTTATATTTTTCATTTATCCCAGGTGAATTGTATACATCTTTCCAGACTGTATTCCTCAAACAGTTTTTTATACCTTCAATTCCTGTTTCATTTATTATTCATATAGTTTCCCACTTCTTGTTATTAGTTGAATCAGACCCCACTATATTAAATGTAAGCAACTGGGCATCATGATCTGAAAGGCCATTAAATATTGTATTTATTCTATGATGTGCTAGTGTGGTGGTATCTATGAAAATGTTATCAATAGCAGTGCTGCTAGTAGCCATAACCCTGGTTGGAAACTGTACTAAGGGAATGCGATTATAAGAAGTAGTAAGAGACTCTAGTACGGATCTTGAGTGACTATCCTCCAGAAAATTTAAATTAAAATCTCCACTTAATATAAGTTCATTATTTTTAGAAGTTAAGAAATTTAATACTGCATCAAGCTGTTTAGTGAATAGCTGGAAATTACGAGTTGGAGCCCTGTGAATTGTGACTATAATTATTTTTCTTTTGTGTGTTTCTATTTGTGTGGCACATGTTTCAAAATGCTGATCACTACAGTGTTTAAGAATGTCAATGTTTTTATAATTGTAGACCTTATTTGACAGTTCTCAGACAAGGGGATGCTTTCTCATGTGTTCTGTTCAATGTCATCTTAGAGAAAGTAATAAAAGAGTGTAGGCAACAAGAGTGGGCTGGAGTAGAGATGGACAGTAACTTCAGTTGTCTTGCATATGCAGATGACATAGTACTACTAAGTGAATCAAAGCACAAGTTGAAAGAAAGGTGTCAGAAAAAGGACAATTATGCACAGAAGGTAAGGCTCAAAGCGAATCGAGACAAAACAGAGTTCATGCAATTAGGAAGAAGACATGAGCAGGAATAATATCTTGATATAGATGGCAAGAGGTTCAGGAGAGTACACCAGTTTAAATTCTTGGGAGATTGGTTTACCATGGACAACAACATAAAAATGAATTTCAAAGAAAGAATAGCAGTGGGAATGAAATGCATGCATTCTCTCAGAGAGACTCTCGGCTCTAAATCGATCTAAGTGAAAACTAAGATGAAAATCTACAACACAATGATATGCCCTACAATAATGTATGGTTCAGAAACCTGGAGCATGACTAAGCGAGAAAGGGAAAAACTATTCATATTTGAAACAAGAGTAATGAGGAAGATATAGGGACCAGTTTTAGATAATGGAGAATGGAGGAGGAGGAAAAACGAGGGAATCTATCTTTTGATGCGACAACCAGCTATCCTACAGAAGATAAAGAGCAAAAGAATACAATGGGTGGACCATGTAGCCCGTATGCCAGATGGAAAACAGGCGGAGATGACACTAGCGGGGAAACCAAACACCAAACGCCACATTGGACGACTGAGGCAGCACTGGATGGACGACATGACGAAGGAGCTGGCAGCCTTGGGAATTGAAGACACCTGGAGGAATCAAGCACAAAACAGGAAGGAATGAAGGCAGTTTGTGGAAGCAGTGTATGGTCTGCAGAGCCTGTGATCACTGAATATCTTATCCACCATTTGACATATCACTAGTAATTTGGGTTTTACATAAGATATTCATTAATCCATCTGTAACTCGATAGTCAGTTCACCAGCTGTTGACTTGTCTCCACTGGTAATTTACCAACAAATGTAAGTGTGCCAACAGGTCTCAATCCAAAATATTAAACTTCACCATGATATACACCAGCATTTTTATGTGTGTTTATTTTTTAATATTTCGTCTTCATATTTTAACTTTTCCTTGTGTTTAAGCACTTCTTCATATTTATTTCTGATTCACTCAATGAATAATCAATATTATCACTATCATATTGCTTAATTTGTGGTGTGCCCCCAAATTCCTCTACATGGGGAATGGTACGATGATGTGCATAAGCAGTCATTTGTTCTTCAGATTCTCTGTTTCCTTCAGGTTTCCAGACCATCATGACCTACATATTCAGTTCTTTGTTTTACTTGTTTGAATCCTTCAATAACAAGCTAATCATTTTTTTCATATTTTTCAAACACCGTTCTGGATTGCTTCATCCATGTAATTCCTTCTCTTCTGTCTATTTTGTACAGCTTCTTTTAACAACTTCTGCACTGTATGCTTTCTGTGTACAAAGCTCTTTCAGATGGTAATATTTTGACAACATTTATATAATGCAAAATGTTAATAATATAAAAAACTTTCTTGTGGTAGATGTTTCTCAGACAGTTTATATTACCCCTGAATTTTCCTTCATTGGGTTTCCTAGTCATGTCTACCATAAAAAATCCAAACTGGTAAACATTTCAATATTTATTGAATATTTCCTTAAAATCATCACGACCAACGCATGGTAAATATGACTTAAATTTATGTTATCTTGTATAAATATATTTAAATATTAAGATTATCTTTCATTAAGTGTTTTGGAATCTTCAAATATGTGTGACCTGAGACAAAAGATTCTGTTCCTCTAGGTCTTCATATAATGAAATATTCTCTGACTACATCTCGATTTTGAAGAACGAAATCACCAAATAAAACAACGAAATTATCTTGACATTTATCCAGTGGCATAATTTCATCATTATTTTCAGTAAGAAATGACTTTCCATGCACATTTTTATACATTCTTGATATGTTGCTGATCTAGCTTAAGTGTAGACACATAGATCATTGAATTTATTCCACTTCAACCTTACTGGAGCTAAAATATAATTTTCAATCATTAATGTTATTTTTCCACAACCACTTGGTCATACTATTATACACTGAATAGAATTTGGTGAAGGTTTACTGTCTTTATTTCTTGAGTTCTTCTCTGGAATTCTTATTTTTGGTTCCCAATCAATTTTCATTTCATTAATAACATTTTTGTTAATAGTAAATGATTCATTTATTTCAGTTCAGTGGTAAGTCATGTGTTCTCAAAAAAAGACTGACTCTACCAATACATGGCACTTACAGTAACATTGTATCAGTTGGTTTTTGTATGGTGGTGATGACTCCAAATATTGCACCAAAAAATATTATACTGCATTATAAGCTTAGAAAGATTTTTTTTTATTTATGAATTTGGCCAGTTATGGACCGCATACAACTTAAGACTTATGGTGTTTCTTTTTCTTCTGTTCTTCCCAGTACTTCTTCATTTTCTCGCCAACTGCTCATCTCTGCTCATCTGTCCACACTCTCTTGGGTCGAGGTTTTGGCGCATCTTCTTTTTAGTTTGCGTTTTTTATAAGTGGCCTAAAGTTATTCCTGTCACGTATTATTTCTTCTGTAACACCTATTTTGTTGGCGTCTTTCTTTACTGTTTCTATCCATCCTACAGTTTTTTTCAGCTTACTAACGTAATTAAAAATTTTCTTTGTATTCCTGGTTTCTTCCATTCTTTTTAAATGTCCATAAAATTTTAGCCGTCTCTTCCTCATTGTATCTGTGATCTTTTCTGTATTTTTGTATACGTCTTCATTTCTCCTTTTAATCCACCTATTTTCCTTGTTTTTCTCAGGACCTAGAATTTTTCTTAATTTTTTTATTTCCCTTTTTTGTAGTTCTCTTAATTCGCCTTTCTTGTTCAATGTTAGGCACTCCGATCCATATGTTGCTTATGTCCTAATAACTGAATTATAATGTTTAATCTTTGCTTGTATGGATATTGATTTCTTATGGTAGTAGTTTTGTGTTAATTTATATGCAAATTCCAACTTTTTTATTCTTTCTTTATTTGTTGTGTTATCCAGTCCATTGGCTTGGATCCACTCCCCCAGGTATTTGAATCTATCAACTCTTTTAATTTTTCCATACTTTGTTTTCATAAACTTTTCTGTATTATGTTTGTGTTCTATAAACTCGGTTTTTTGGTAGGATATTTTTAGCCCAGTCTTTTCAGCAATCTCGTGTAACATACCAAGCATAAGTGTTGCATCTGTTCGGTTTTCAGTTATCAATGCCATATCATCCGAAAGGCTAAACATTTTACTTCAGATTTGTTCTTTCCTTGGCCCATGCTTATACCCTTTGTGCCTCTGTTTTTTAATGTGTTTTCCCATGGTTTTACTACTTTATCTAAAACCAAGTTAAAGAGAATTGGGGAACTCCTGTTTTGAATTTGAATAGTTCAGAAACTTCGCCTTGAAACTTAATTCTTGATGTTGTAGAAAGATTTATTCATATAAAAGACTAATATTCGCATTAAGGTAGATGAAATTTTAAACAGAAATACTATTGGGAGTGATGTTAAATTATATGTGGATGTAAAAGATAGTACTGGAAGCCTGCTTAGATTTAGTAATCAAACTGTTGCAGATAATAAAAAAACTATTGCTATTCATATTCCTAGAATTATTTAGTTCGAATTAATTAACATTAACTTTCGTTTAGGTGATGGAATGTGTGCACAAAAAGATTATTTTCAGTGAGAGTCAAATATTATAGCTTCACTGACACCTAATGCAGATTTGGTGCTCCAGTAATTTATGAACCACACTATCTTGTATATATTCCAATTTTAGTAGAATTAAAGTTGTTAATTGTAACTGATGAAAATGATGAACTGATTACCTTCAGTAGTGCTAATGTAGCAGTTATTTTAGAAATGTCTTAATAAATTTTAAACCTTATAAATGAACAAGATCGAGAGCTTTCACTTTTACTCATTTCCATTGAATGAGAAGACCTCAATTTTTCCAGGAAGGGCACAGAGTTTAACATAAATATTCTAGATGGTTGGGTTCATCCTAGTCATCCTCCACTGCACATGAGATTCAGTATTATTGGAACTGATGGTAGAGATTCTCCAACATATGATGGGATATCCAACAGAATATTGTAACTATGTCTCAATGTCTTTTGGATTATCACCATAACGGGAGGACACAATAGTTTGTCTAGAATGAAACATTCTTTTCTTCCTTTATCCATCCTTATGTGATTGACTTCGTCTTTAGCCAACGAGTTAACCATGGAAGGCTATAACTTCAATAATGGGAAGATGAAAAGCAATGAAAATGAAGTATGTTTGCTACTAGACTTGCTTGTTGGATGTTTTAGGGACAGTAAAGAGATTTTGTGGAATGTAGATCCAATTTTGACTTTTACTCGGAGTTATAATGAAAACAATACCTTCCTTTGATAGGCTAACTATAATCAGGCTGGAGTTGAAGAAGTTGCCATACTTCCTAAGGAATGCAAACTGTTGTGGAATCAATGGAAATCCGTGTTCTGGTGATCAGAAATGAATGAGAATATTTACTCAGGCTAGATCAAGATACATTAAGAAATCTAAGGATTTCTTTGAATCAACCATATAAACTGCAAGATTGAAGATAATGAGAAATGTTTAGTTAGATACCAACAATTACTATAATTTTGCAGAATTCGATACATCTTATTTTATCTTTGTTGTTTTCCAACGAAATCAAAGAAATCGGCAGAGGATTGAATCTTCCATGTTCGATCACAAAGACTAAAAATACCTAAAAAAGAACGGAAGAAATGAAGTTTTTCCCCATGAAGTATGGAATCTAGATCCGCCAAACAATTGTCTGAAGGCATGTGAAGCTTTCTGAGACATTAAGGGAGACACACAACTGAATGGCAATGTTAATGTAAATTATCCTGTCTGTTTCTGTGTAGCTAACACATTCATTCTTCTACACGAGTTAATGACATACCTCCACATGCTACAGCCACAGTAACCCAACCATTACCATGCCCACTAGCATCTACGTTAGTAAGCATAAAATTCAATACACATCAATTATGAAGCTGTGTGGCACATTCAACATTGAAATTCCCAATGAAACAGTTGCCTACGTGTCATGTACAGTAAGAAAAAATTTCCATATGATGTTCAGCATTGAATTTTCAATGAAAATTTTTTAGCTTGTTCATAGATGTATTCTAGAGCTCAGAATTCCAGCTAACCCATACATAATACATGAATATAAATGAGACTGTAGCATTCTTCTTTTATCAGAAAGTGCTCAGAGGGGTTACCTATTGCTGCATACATTGGCTGACCTGCATGCACAGATAGTGTATACCCACCAAGCGGACTTTTCTACCACACAAACAATGTATGATAGGTTGTACAAAGAGATGAGTTACAGCCAAAACACGTAATTCAAATGAAATAAACTGAAAAATGGCAATTGTGAACAGACTGTGTAGTTTTGGTTGCAGATTAATAGAATTATTCTGTCATTCATAGTGTCTTACGAAATATGAGGACAATGATTTTGTAAGAAGCAAAAGAGCCATGTCCTATAGAAAATGGAGCGGCATGATAGGCAGCGAAACATCTGTGATAGTTTCTTTCCTGAGTAAGTGATGGCAGTTCACTATGTGTTGTTTGTGTCAATGGTGAGTGCAGTGTCCAGTAAGGCGACTTATCAACATCATGGGAGTAGCCAGAATCAGCACAAAGGATTTCCTGTGGGCCACTTACTGGAAATTATCGAGAACCCAACTGCAACATAAGATGGTGTTCACTGAGGCAATGTGGGATTATCCCACTTCATCCACAGACACGTTCAGTCTCGCCAGTTGCCAATGTGGTCGGTTCGGCCACTTACTGAAAATCTGGGAGTACCCTACTTGAACACACATGGTGTGCAATGAGGCTGGTTACCAATAATGTGAGAGTACCAAAGTCCAGCAAAGACAGTGTCCAGTGAGACTTCTTACTGACAATGTGTGAATACACAAATCCATCACAAACTTCCAACCACAAGAAATTCTAATGAAATATGAACTATTATTGGCATTCCAGGTGTTTAAAAAAGAATTATGCAGTAACGTCGCGGCAAACACATTTTGTGTTTACTTCATATTTATAAATGTTCTAATAAGTGACTTTTAAGCAAGAGATAAATTTTTATACAGCACGCTTTGTTTGGTCATATATCGCAGGCCAATGTATGAGTTGACCTAGTTGCAGGTGGATATCTGTTAGTAGGCAGTAGAAGGAAGGAGATTGCGAAACTTGAAAAGAAACGTTTTGTTATAAATAGGGGAGGAAATGATACAGATGTCAGTGCTAATCTGTAATTTGGTTTTAACAGGCAATAACTAAATCTGATAGGAATATAAGAAAGTGATCACATTGAAACTAAGCCTGTTTATTTACAGTTTTATAATGATGTAAAGACATTATTATTTCAGTATTCACTTAATCAGAGGCCCATGCATTTGTTGGTCCAGTAGCAGGTGGATATCTGATAGAGGGCAGTAGAACGAAGAAACTGAAACCTGAAGAAGTTGGCAGAAGACTTTGTAGATCAGATAGATGAGCGAAATGAATGTATTCTTTAAAAGTATTCATAAGCAGTACATAAAACTGTAAAACATGGATGATGGAGTGTGGTAGAATCACATCAAGATACTTAAACTTGTCCACCACAAAAGGTAGATGCAACTACAGAAGCAGTCTCTCACTGCTAACATACATTATGTAAAGGCTGCAGAAGAAAATGTGTCGCTATACAATAGAAAAGGTAGAAGGCGAGAAACAGAAAGTATGGAGTGGAATAACTATCAGGGAGTTCAGAAGAGGCCAGATTGAAAAAGTATTTCTAAATCATTTTATGTAAAACATGCAGTTTGCAATAGAGTTGAAGATGTTAATGAAGTACTAATCGAGGAGAATGAGAATGAAGTCTAATAATTTTTCTTACCATTTTTTTTTACAAATGCATGACATAAAAACGGCAGCAGTCAATCACTTGGTGAAGTGTATGCCATTTTGCAGCGAGTACATGGAAGTGTTATAAAGAAAGAGAATTGCCTTTAAAAGAGGTCATAGTTGTTGGTAAAACCACATGAATTAGAGGTAAGGCGCATCAAATATTGGCATTCATAGGGGACGTTTTAACTATGTTTTGTACAGATATGACAGTAGGAGACTGGCAGGTGTCTCTTTTTCGAAAGCATAGGGCAAACACTACTTTTAGCCATGGAGGTGGGACTTACCAGTTATAAATCCCACTATTTGGGATACATTTTCCTATACATACAAAGACACTAGCGCAAGTATTAGGGGCGAATCATTGGTGGAAGGACGAGCATTAATTCAGAACGCCATCTACTTCTACTGCCATCAGAACAAACATCTGCAATGCATGCAGCCACCTGTCCCCTGTTTTTCTCATCAGTCATTTCAGGTGTTGTTCTGCTCCATAGCATAATGGTCAGCACAGCTGATGGCGATGCAAAAGACCCACATTCGATTTCCAATCAGTTGGCACCAATGGGTGCAGGGTCTGTGTACAGAGTTGATTCCAGAAATTGCTTTCATTCCAGGACAGATTTTTAAAATTGACGCACAGCGAGTAATTGTTAAGGAGGAAAGGCTTTAGGTGGAATGACGCTTATTTTAAGACCAGGTCACAAAGAGTGTACAACCTTAGTGGCGTTAGAGCTCTGGTCTTCATTTTGTGTTGAAACATTTCATTGTGTAGTAACCGAACTAAAACTACATATATGTGACTCGGTCCCTCCACAACACGGGCTCCATACCAATGTGTTTGGAACAAATGTGTCAGCAGAGGACCGACAACTTTATTTTAAGCAGTGTGCGACCGCCAGGGGCAGTGGTACGTGAGATATGCTGTGAGGGCAACAAGACAGCCAAACAGGGGTGTGTTTTTTTTTTTAACCTCACCTTTTTCCGGGCGATGGCCGCTCTTCTGTCGCATCCACCTGTCGGACAGAGCAGAGCAGATAGCCGCTGCCACGCTAGCACAGTGTGAGAGAGGGTGCTGGGAGTGGTGGCAGACCGAGGGTGGGCGGGGGGGGGGGGGGGGCAGAGCAGAGGCGCCCCATTGTCGGCAGCCAGCATTGTGTGCCCTCAGGGTGACGCCGCCAGCTGCCCCAGCCGGAATGCGCCCGCCATGCCGCCTTTGTGTGCTCAACAATCGGATTTCTCTGCTGGAACCAGACACCTGGCGACGGCTGCGTCACACCAGTCCTCCAGAAAGTGTTATCTCTTTTGATTTCAATTGACGGACAGTAATCATCAGTAATTCTTGACAGTGAAGGTGTCGCTTTGACTCCAGAGGATTTACAGGAGCATTCCTCCCCATTCTTTATTGCACGTAATGTAGTTTGCGTGCAGTGAGGTCTATCCTTTAATCTTACAGGGCACAGCAGTTTTAATGATTACGAAAATTCTTTGTGTATGGCAGTTTGGTAAGACAATCTGACCCTAATAAATGTCTGTCTATTGCAGAGCATTTAAACAAGACCCCTGATGTATTATGGGTAATGCACAAGAATACATATCCAACTGGAACCTGTGAGTAATCCAGACTACCTATTTAGCACATAGAGCCCGGAAGGTCAAACAACATTACAAATATCATGAACAAAGTAGAAATGGGATGAGTCGTTGTTATATTCATGAACCTACGTACACATTGAAAGAGGTCAGTAAGTCACGTTTCGTGAACATCAAATTCAACTTGTGCACTGATGTGTTGAAGGCACGAAATTCTCTGGTCACACACTGGTTTGTATTTCCACTGCCACATCAACACTTACCCTCTGGCGAAAGGAGAGTGCATCTGTGTTTATTTACTTTCTGACCTTAAACAGTTCATTTTCCTTCCCATCTCCCTGTGTATGTATATGTGTGGTTGGAAGGAAACAATAGATTTGACCTCTACTCCAGTTTAGTCAGAACTTTTCGTAGGAGCATACAACCAACCTAACCATTAGCGAGTTTGGGCTAAGGCCAGAGACGCTGACGGATCATAGAGGGCAGTGATTCCAAATTTTGCAAGTTACAGGTGCAAAGATGGCGACAGGTCGTTCCAATACCAGCGACGTAGGGTAAATGCCTGACCAGTATGACTTACTTACAGACATGCTTCTTCAAGTACTAGTCTAACACTGCATCGGTGTTTATTTACTTTTTTGCCTTAAACAATTCATTTTTCTTCCCATCTCCCTGTGTACGTGTATATGTGATTGGAAGGAAATAATAGATTTGACTTCTACTCCGGCTTAGTCAGAACTTTTCGTGGGGGCATATAGCCAACCTAACCATTAGGGAGTCTGGGCTATAGCCAGAGACGCTGAAGGATCAGAGAGGGCAGTGATTCCAATTTTTGCAAGTTATGGTTGCAAAGAGAGTGACAGGTTGTTCCAATACCAGCGATGTAGGTAAATGCCGGACGACACAGAGAAGGAAGCGCAGTTTCTGGTGGGACTCGCTGACAGACATGCTTCTTCAAGTACTAGCTTAACATTATGGTTAAGGCACTGGTCGTAAAAATTCACTTTCAGAAGTTAATTTGGTACAGATCGTTATAGAGATAATGCAAAAGGTTTTGCAAAACATGTTTACTCTAAATCTTTATTGGGAGAAATTCATACATTATATGCAATTTCATAGATATTGCTGTGTTTCATGGATACTGCTTTGTTCTGCTTTCTCTCGAGGAAATGACCATTACACTTGTACCTTTGTGGCGTGTGTGGTAGCGTAAAGCAGGGAATGTTACTTGCGTTGGGTTTTTGTTCTTATTATTCACTATTCACGTATTCCTTTTTTGATGCATGTTCCTTTATTAATGTTAAACTGTATCCTGGTTACCAGCCAGCCACTTATCAAAGCATGGCTATGATAAAACGTTAGACCTCATTCCCCTGAATTTAATGAGTACTCAGAACCATGTGTCATTTAGAATTATCCTGTAGTTTCTGAATTTGTTGTAGGTGTTGGCATATTTGACATCAGCCAGCCACATTGTTCTCTGTCCCAGGTTCTCAATCTATGGCTAAGGTAACAGGTTCGATTTCAGTCTACTAAGATTAATGAGTAAAACACATGTGCAGTTCAGAATTATTTCACATTTTCTGAATTTATCAAAGAATATACTGCGTTTTGACCATCACCAAACCACTCGGTATTTAATCCTATATCATCAATTTCTGCTGATGTTAAAACATTGCTTCTAATTGTGCTGAGTTTAGCGGGTATAATTATGAATTATACTGCAATACCTGAATTTATCCAAGGTAGATTGGAGTATGGCCATCAGTGAACAAGATGGTCTGATGATAAACACTACCATATTGCAACATGAATAGTCCTTTGTACTTATTCTAGTGTATGAAAAGTTCCTTCTGGTTAACTGTTTTTTTTTTTATATTTTTTACTCTTATGTGTGTTGGACATTGACTCCATTAGTCCACCAAGACTTACATCCGTCGTACTCCATTGTGTGCTCAATGTTTTGGAGAGCATTCACCCAGTTACATTACAACTGATGAGATCCTACATGTATAAACTTATGAGTGATTTGAATATACACTCTTCTCATTGATACTTGATCCTCCACCCCTCACATACCAGAATTTAATTGATTATTTAACATTTTGTATTTCGATTCCTTACACGAATCTTGTTCCTAAGTGATCATTTATACCAGCACATGTTATGTTACATTAACAGATCGTTGCACAGAACTGAATGCTGTGATGATTTCAATTTTTAATTTAATGTAATACCGGTTTTAAGATGACTCATCATAGCCCCATGATTCATAATCATCTTCCCATCTCATTCTGACACCCACAAGAAACATAAAATTACTCAGTCTTGTATACATTCAGTGCTAAAAAGAAGTTGGGCGTTTTTGGAGTTAAGCTCATGAAAACAGATACAACACTTCACTGCTAGCGACATATTTTCACACATTTCCTGTATGCCCATGGAGTAGTCTATAAAATCCTATTGTCGTTATCCAGTTTGCATGAGAACTAGACCAGTTGTTGATTGCTATATCGGGCTAACTGTGCTGTGTATTATATAAATCGTTAACTGGCTTACAGGGAGGTGAACATGTCGAATATGAGCGACACCTGAATTTGAGAAACAGGCCTATAGGATAAAAATAAATTTAAAGAATACAGGGTAAACTCTCATGTGGTCGTCAGTGCTCGGGATTACCTGTGACCTGCAAGCGCCCATAAAACAGTGAGATAATAGGATGTTATTCAATATGTGTTTCTAATTCCAGGAGCTACAGAGTTCTACATGTATCGTCAATCAACGTCCCCTAACTCTACAAGACGTGAGAATTACCTGAGATTAAATTCTGTTCCATATGGCTCACAACATACATTGAACCATCCTTAAGAAACATTACTGAAGTCTGTGAAGCAAAAACAATGTGAATGCTTGTCAATGTTTTCTGGTCCTAGTATTGATGCCTGAGTCGGCATCTTGTGATAAAACAAGTATAAACTTGTGATGTCCAACAAAAAGAAATCAAAATATAAATGAAGAGGGAATATTCTCTATCGAAATAAGAAGTTATTCATTGAAATTAGTAATTTAGTAACACATAATCTTGCATGAAACATGATTTTCAAAGTACATAATACAGAAAACAGATCCCACAAAACAAGTGTAGAACACAGTTCTTAAATAGTAATACTCACTAGGCAAAGTTGCATGAAGGAATGGGATTCTCTATGAGACGCCTCGCTCTTAGCGTAACAACGCTATCTGACAGTTTCGTTCTGACGTAAAAGTGATTGTAAACTACGAAACTGGCAAGCTATACAAAACGCATGGCTTGATTAGCTGCTGCTGGAAGTCTGGTGTCACCGCCAGACACCACATTTGCTAGGTGGTAGCTTTAAATCGGCCGCTGTCCATTAGTACATGTCGGACCCGCGTGTCGCCACTGTCAGTAATTGCAGACCGAGGGCCACCACACGGCAGGTCTAGAGAGACGTACTAGCACTCGCCCCAGTTGTACGACGACTTTGCTAGCGACTACACTGACGAAGCCTTTCTCTCATTTGCCGAGAGATAGTTAGAATAGCCTTCAGCTAAGTCCATGGCTACGACCTAGCAAGGCGCCATTAACCATTTCTAGAGAGAGTCTCACTTGTATCGTCAAGAATGCTGTATACAAATGATGGAGTAAAGTTAAGTATTCATGGAGCTACGAACTTTTCTTTGTAGCATTCATTACGTATCCTGTTTCAGACATAAGCAAGCCTGCGTGATTTGACGCGTGCCCTTTCGGCTTCCTCGCCTTGTGTCTAGACTGTCTTGTCTAGACACAACATATTTTGGCGACGAGTTTAAAAGTGTTCTTGCTACTTGCTTTGATCTGCTTTACTTGTGTCATGGCTTCGCCACCATCTCCAGATGTACTGTCCGAATTTTATCTCTTGCAGAATCAGGAGACGCAGGTGTTATTGGATGCCCTTGGACAGCTCGTCCAGGGTCAACGTGCAATGCCAAACGATGCAACGGCCGCCGCTTCACCGCTACCGCCGCCACAACATGCTGTTGCACCTCAATTTAGGCCATATGACCCGGCTGTAGGAAGCTGGACGGAGTGGTCCCGCCAATTTGGATTCCATCTCGCCGCCTACAGAATTCAAGGTAACGAGCGGCAGCCTTTTTTGTTAGCATCCGTAGGGGTGCAGACGTACCGTGTGATAGTGAAGTTGTTTCCTTACGCGACGTAGCAACTCTGTCCTACGAAGAAATTTTGTCGGCATTGGATGCCTATTTCAAAGAAACAGTCAATGTCGTTGCAAAAAGTTATATGTTCTTTCGTACAAAACGTGCGGCCGGTCAAACTAATCGGGAGTGGATTGCAACTTTACAAGGCCTTACTAGGGATTGTGCTTTTAAGTGTGAATGTGGACTCCCTTATTCAGATACAATGGTGCGTGATGCAATTGCACAGAACGTTTCTGATGTTCGCATAAGGGAACAAATTTTGAAACTCGTCAATCCCTCTCTTCAACAAGTGATAGACATATTGGATAGGCAAGACACACTTGACTTTGCTCAGGAATCCTTTGAAACTTCGCCAGCTGTGTGTCGCATTCACCGAGCGCGCTGCACGGAACTGTAAACAGCCTTCCCACACGTCCGCAACGCCACGTGTGCCGCGCAAGCGAGCAAATGCAGTGCTGAAATCATGCCCGCGGTGTGCAACTAGACATTCGCGTGAGAATTGCCCGTCACGCCAAGCTATTTGCTTTTTCTGTAAAAAAAAGGACATGTTCAACGTGTTTGCCAGAAAAAGCTTAGATCCGACACTCACAACCATTCCAGGCCCTTTGCTTCGCGCCGGAATCGAACCAAGGACACTCAGGCTCGTGAACCTTCGCCCATGGACATTCATGTAGTTACTTCCACACCGTGCAGTGCTACTCTCTCTAACAGTGACTGTGTTCGTCCCACAAAAAGTGTGCGTCGACGTCGACGGAAATCCCGTCACGTCGTATGTGATTCTGTACCAGTGTCTGTTCAAGTTGCACAAAACAGTCACTCTTGTCGTCAGCAGGACAATAAACTTTTTGCAGATTTGGACTTTGCCGGACAAGTGATACCGTTCCAGCTCGATACCGGAGCTGCAGTTTCATTGCTCAATCACGCCACTTACAAACAACTGGGCACACCTCCGTTGCGTGCCGCAAATGTTCAGCTCACTAGTTATTCAGGACAGCATATCCCTGTGTTAGGACAGTGCAGCCTTCTTGCCACATACAAGGGACAAACAAAACTTGTGTCATTTTACGTCCTTCGTTCTTCTTCTGCAGTGAACTTGTTTGGTTTAGATTTATTTCAGTTGTTTAACTTGTCTATCGTAAATCAGGTCCTATCAGTGAACCAGACTGTGCCTTCAGACAGTGTTTCTCGTCTATGTGAAGAATTTGCAGACATTTTTGCACTGGGCCTTGGTTGCGCTAAGAACTATGAAGCGCATTTGGAACTGAAAGTAACCGCGCAACCGAAATTTTTCAGAGCGCGCAATGTTCCCCACGCATTGCGTGACGAGGTCGCAAGAACATTAAACGATTTAGAATCACAAGGTGTAATTGAACGTGTGCAGGCTTCTCTCTGGGCCTCACCCTTAGTAATTTTGCAAAAACCTTCCGGAAAACTGAGACTTTGCGTGGACTTCAAGGCCACAGTGAATCCACAACTAGTGACTGCTACTTTTCCTTTGCCCCGCCCGGCAGATCTTCTTGACAAACTGTGCCCGGGAAAATATTTTTCGAAGTTGGACCTAGCAGATGCGTACTTGCAAATACCGGTGGACGACGAATCCCAGCGCGTCTTGGTGGTTAACACGCCTCTTGGTTTGTACCGATTCAAAAGACTGCCATTCGGGTGTGCATCCGCCCCTGCATTGTTTCAGCAATATTTACAAACTGTTTGTGCGTCGGTCCCTACTGCAGCAAACTATCTGGACGATACTGTGATCTCCGGAAAGACAGCAGACGACCATTTACTCAATCTACGAACATTATTTCAGGTCTTGCGACAGAATGGTCTTCGCTTGAGGAAGGACAAATGTGTGTTTTTTGCTCGTGACTTACCATATCTTGGACATGTAATCAATGCCCAAGGCATACATCCGAGTCCAGAGCACCTCCGTGCCATACAGGACTTGCCTTCTCCGCAGAATTTGAAGCAGCTACAGAGTGTGTTGGGAAAAGTTAACTATTATCATAAATTTATTCTGCATGCCTCTTCCATTTCAGCTCCGCTTCATCGCTTACGCCATAAGGGTGTTCCGTTCGTCTGGTCGACGGAATGCGAACGCGCCTTTCGCCAGTTGACGTCGGCGTTGCTTCCAAATACTTGCCTTACGCCATTCGATCCCCAGAAACCCCTTTTGTTGATGATAGATGTATCGTATTTCGGGATCGGTGCTGTGCTTGCGCACAAAGATGGTTCGCATGACCGCCCTATTGCCTTTGCGTCCAAATTGCTGTCGTCGGCGCAAAGAAATTATTCCCAGATAGAGAAAGAAGCTTTGGCTCTCGTGTTTGGTGTTACAAAGTTTCATGATTTCTTGTATGGTCGTCCCTTTACCGTCATCACAGACCACAAACCTTTGACATCGCTTTTTCATCCGAACAAGCCTGTACCTCCGCGTACGGCGCAGAAATTCATTCGCTTGTCTATTTTCCTCTCGCAGTACCGCTACGATATCTTGTATCGGTCCACTGCAAAGCACGGAAACGCCGATGCGTTGTCCTGTTTGCCTGTTGCTGAAGATAGAGCGTTCGATTCTTCTGAACTTGCTTGCATGTTCATTGATGCGGAATCTGATGACGTGGTCGCATCGTTTCCGATTGATTTTCGTCGTGTAGCTACAGCCACAGCTGCCGACCCTGTCCTTGCTACCGTTTTGCGTTTTGTTGCTACGCAATGGCCCTTGTCCAAGTCACGGATCGAGGATCCGTTGGTTCGCCGATTTTTTGCTCTCAAGGAGAGACTTTTTGTTCGACGTGGTGTTTTGCTGTTGCGTTCCGATAATGATCAGTCTAGGGTCGTGGTCCCACGTTCGTTACAGTCCTCTGTCTTACAGTTTCTCCACCAAGAGCATTGGGGTATAGTGAGAACGAAACAACGTGCTCGTCAGCACTGTACTTGGTTCGGAATCGATGCTGCGATTACGAATATGTGCTCTTCTTTCATGGCGTGTGCCGAACACCAATCCGCGCCGCCGCGGAAATTCTTTGCATGGCAAAAAGCCACTTCCCCTTGGCAACGCTTACACATCGATTTTGCTGGTCCCTTCTGGAATGCTCGATGGTTGGTTGTTGTCGATTCCTTCAGTAATTTTCCTTTTGTTGTACGGATGTCTTCCACGACGTCTTCTGCCACCATCCAAGCGTTGTCTGCTATCTTTTGCATTGAAGGTCTTCCACAGACTATTGTTTCCGACAATGGCCCACAATTCATGTCCGCAGAATTTCAGTCATTCTGCAAGGCATATGGTATTCAACATCTGACATCCGCGCCGTTTTCGCCTCAGTCCAACGGTGCCGCTGAACGATTGGTCCTGACTTCCAAGTCACAGATGTTGAAATTGAAAGAGTCGCATTCTCGGGGGGACGCGTTGTTGCTTTTTTTGTCTTCGTATCGCTCTCAGCCCCGAGATGGTCGCTCGCCGGCTGAGTTGCTCCACGGTCGTCCTCATCGAACCTTGATGTCTTTGCTGCATCCGCCGCATCAGGTTCCTGTGCAGCGGCAGACTCCTGCTTTTGCTCCAGGCGACGTTGTATTCTATCGAAACTATCGCAATTCACGGCGTTGGCTCGCAGGGCGCATTCTTCGCTACCTCGGCCGCGCGATGTATTTGGTTTTGGGGGCCTCTGGTGAGGTGCGTCGGCATCTCAACCAGCTGCGCCTCTGTCGTCGCACGGGTTCTGCCGCTCCCGTCTGCTTTCAGCGATGGTGCCGTCCGGTCAGCGCCCTGGGGACCCATCTACTGGCTCGCCTCATCCCCAGGTGTTACCGACGATGCCTTCCATTTTGCCCCATGGCGACGCGCCGCCGCCGCTGCCGCCGCCTGTTCTCCCGCCGGCGCCGCCCGCAGTGGACGCTTCGCTGCAGCCGCCAAGCGCCTCCCTGGGTCACGCGCCGCCGATCGCTTCCAGTGACAAGCTGTCCTCCGCCATGGAACTCTTGCCCGCTCCGGACCACATGGCGTCATCGCGCGTCGGATACCCCGACGCAATGGAGGTCGACCCTTCGGCCCCTCCTGTCTCTTTACGGGCGCATACGCCACATGTAGACGTGCACCCTGGACTAGGTTTCCAGGCGTTTCCTAGCTCCCCTCGGACCGAATGGCCGGGTGCGGGTGGCACAGCCTCGCCTGTTGTTAGGCTCCCCACCTCATCGCGAAGGTCAACATGGGGCTCTCCCCACGGCGGGCGGAAGCCTTATAACACGACCGTTCGCCGATTTGCGGGGGAGGAATGTGGTGTCACCGCCAGACACCACACTTGCTAGGTGATAGCCTTAAATCGGCCGCGGTCCATTAGTACATGTCGGACCCGCGTGTCGCCACTGTCAGTAATTGCAGACCGAGCGCCACCACACGGCAGGTCTAGAGAGACGTACTAGCACTTGCCCCAGTTGTACGACGACTTTGCTAGCGACTACACTGACGAAGCCTTTCTCTCATTTGCCGAGAGATAGTTAGAATAGCCTTCAGCTAAGTCTATGGCTACGACCTAGCAAGGCGCCATTAACCATTTCTAGAGAGAGTCTCACTTGTATCATCAAGAATGATGTATACAAATGATGGAGTAAAGTTAAGTATTCATGGAGCTACGTACTTTTCTTTGTAGCATTCATTACGTATCCTGTTTCAGACATAAGCAAGCCTGCGTGAGTTGACGCGTGCCCTTTCGGCTTCCTCGCCTTGTGTCTAGACTGTCTTGTCTAGACACAACAGGACGTACCAAAAACGTGGCACTGAGTGTATAAACGGAGACGGAAAGTTCCTTCTGTGCCAGAAGTGCAAAGATATTGGATGTGGACAGTTTCCCATCATGGGTGTTGCTCAACACTGTGAAGAATCTGCAAACCCTCGCCCAGAATGTCTGTGCTCTGGCTCGAATGTTGGACTTCTCTCTGGTCCCCACCCACAGAACCAGATCTGCGATGCATACATAACGCCATCTCTGAACAAACTCTTGTCCTCAGATTTCTGGGATGAATCCAATGAGTTCACCACGTTGTCCCTGAACGAAGTCCTGTCTCCTCTGTTCCAGAAAGAACCGTCCAGATCTCTCTCTAAAATACCTACATCCTAAAAAACGTAATTCCATGTGGAACTCAGCCTACTAATTGCATATGACAAGATTCCTGTATACCAATCGTGTAATAAAAATAGCCAAATGTGCAAATGTGCAAAAAAAATCTTTTCCAATAGGATCACTTGCCACGAAAAGTTACTGACGCCTCTGATACATCTCTAACATCACCATTTGATTTCCAGTCATGGCCCTCATTTTCTGGTGTGCACAAGAAATGAGTTCAAACGGAACCCGACTTCCAAAAAAATACACTGACTGCATTCGCGACAGACTGTCACACATCCAACAGTGTGTGACTGTCTCAGATTCAGAGAAGAACATTTTGATGCGTTAACACATATGCATCTCTCAAAAGAAAGTCCTCAGTATACAGCCCACAGATACTTTCGAACTCCAATAAAACAACTTTTCCGACCTAGAACATCTTCGATGGCGTTGGTCCATCATGACAGTGGTCCTGAAGGTCTTAAAAGCACAACAGGCAGCATCAAGTACACACGCCAGGCCGTGCTGGTCACATCATGACTTCCTTGAAATTTCCCCTTGTCCTTGCACAAACTTTAGTAAAGTGGAAGGCCGTGTGCTCTTTGTCATTCTACCTATAGCTCTCCATGTAACAACAACACAGACAGGACAAGAAATGTTAGTCAATAAAACGAAAGTCCCACGATGTCTATTCACCCAGTCCACCCAGATTCCAAACTATGAAGTATGCAATCATTTTCATTCTTTATCATTAACTCTCATAACAATAATAAGAATGAATGGGAGGCAGGTGCTCAGGACTAGCCACCCTTCATTCCCCCCCCCCCCCCCCACAGTAAATTTCTGTATGGAGAATGTTGTGCTTAAATTCAGCTATTGTGATATAGATAAGCAATAATTATAATATAAGTCTTATAAAAAACTGTTTTACATACCCATGGCAATTGGAGGTCACTTTGTCTTCCTCAAAATGAGTAATACAAAGTAGTTCAGCATCCAACACATATTCTCAGGGATATTGACGTCATTACCCACACAGACACACTACTGCTGTATTTTAGGGCTAAGTGCCCTGCGGGAAGTCGCAGTCAAATGATAGGACCTCCACAATCATGCCCAATCAAAAACCAGAAACAAACTGTACCCGGCATCACAATATCCACACCCCTCAGCTAATGTCAGAGGTGGGAAATCGTCGTATAAATACAATTAAGAATCTGTAATGATACCTCTGCATCTCTTCAAATATGGTTTATCGAAGGAAAAAAAAGTGTCCAAAATTTTCGTTTGACTGAAGGTCCTCACAGTCGACATTCATCACATGAGAATGTTTAATCGTAGCACTCTCACTGACATTCGTGCATGTAAGGGATACATGACGACACATATCACTGTTGAATGAAATGTGACATGTACAAGAAGAATAAAACTCAAGTGAACAAAGGGGTGTGGACAAGATGTGAGACAGGGTACATGGTCAACCAACAATGCAGATACAAATAAATTACCACCAACACAAATACATGTTACAGTTGTGAAACTACATTGTGATAATAATACATATGGAAGTGCTAGTTGTGTCACACCAGTGACATGACATGAAAACAGTGAATAATTGATCCTATGTAGAGAAATATGATAAATGTTTACAGATGCATTGTGCTACCAGAAAAGCACAACTGTACAAACTTTAACTGTGTGACAATAGAGGTAACATGAAATTAATAAATAATTGTCCACAAAAATATGTGTTACATGTGTAAAGGAACAGTGTGCTAATGGAATAACCCAATACTTTTAATTGTGTGACATCAGTAACAGGATATGCAATTATTGATGCTTTCCCTGTTTGTTCTACTTCACGATCAACAATGAAACTTGAGAATACTATACAGTATGTCACAATTATGTGATATTACTGATACTGCATGGGCAAATATGAATATAATATATTGTGTATCAGATGACTTACACATATAATACAATATACAAGTAAAAATTTTACGTAGTTTTGATGAGTATTTCATCAAACACATGTTTGATGTACTAATCATGTATGATGATTGACTAATATGTCATATAATTAAAGCACTGAACCTAACGACTCTAATATCAGTATTACACCACATGAGTATACAGAGCGAAAACAATATCATTTTCCATACGGGAGCTCACTATTACACAATCTGGGCAACAAATCCAGACTTGAGTCAATGACCAATTGGAGAGTATGGATGTCATGGACGATTCCTTCCTTCCGCACTGGGGCAGTGTGGTCTGTATGAAGCGAATCTCACTGTCAAAATGGTGGTGTTTGATATCATGAAGGTGCAAGTTTGCCCGTGAATGTGCAGTATTGATGACTGCGTGGATTGGGGGACAGCTAAATATATAGTCTCTTTTACAGTGACGCTTCATAGGGATCATCCTTGATATGGACCTCCTTGGATGTGGTTATAAGCTACATTTTTGTGCTATCAGATGACAGTAGGATGTTTTTGGCTCTAGTAAGAGTAAGATAGAGATGGAAACTCCCACAGCACAATTGTGTTCACTACTATCCTTAGGTTATCTGTAGGTCACTTGGTGCTGATAGGTAACATGCCTTCAGATAGTAGCAGATTTATATCCTCACAAGGAAGAGAGTAAGTATATTTTGGTGGACTATTTCACAGCATGGAACAGTGTGTAGCTACAGTATGGTCAAATGGCTGAGTAATAAGTACTCGGGAAGATTTGGAATGTATTATTGTGGGCTCCAGAAAGTTGCTAAGGGGAAATGTTGCTGCAGTTGACTGTTGATATCTTCCTGGCAAAGACTTGTGAAACCTCATTTGTACTCACTGTCTGCTGTTGGAGCATCGCGCAGCCTCCTGTGTCAGTACCCTCCCTGGTGCCAGGCTGCCTGCTCTTCTCATATTTACAATCAGCAGGTTGTCTAGCCAGGATGTCCTGCATTATACAAACATCTCTCTATGAAACTAGCCAGATAAGTGAGGCCATGCCACAGGGAATTCCTGCTGCTTCGTCAGCTGCAGTGGTCTGAATATAATGGCCCTCCTTCATCTGGCTCTGCACCCACACCACTCTCTCCATTGTGTGTAGACCTGCTTGTCTGTCTTCTGTGGAAACTGTGTGTGGTGCGTACTCATGTCGCCTCATTTCTCGTCTGGGTCTGCACATGCCTCATTACATTTCAAATCAGACTTTATGTATTAATTACGACTTGTAAATATATGATCACAAGCATAGCGAGTATGCTTTAAGGAAGGTGGTCAGATTGTGGTGTATGTGAGAGCAAGTTCATAGGATTGTGTGTGCAGCTGTTCCTAGGGGAACAATCAATCATTATTTTGTAGCACTACGCAGACTTCCATCTACAGTAAGTTATATATAATAATAATAATTACTAACATGAAAAAACATAGACAATCAAATAAACATGGCTTAACCTATCACACTAAAGGAACATTTAAAGAATATATAAGAAACAACCATCTCCAAGATGCTGCATCAAACTAGATAACATCTGTGAATACCATTTTCTTCCACTATTCACTCATTGTACATGGCAACTGGCGCTTCATAAAGCAGTTGCTGAAAACCAGCAAACATAATTTTGACTGTGCAAACAATGGCAATGTGAGCAAAGTGTGTGTTATTCTGCCTGCACTGTTGTACTGATATAGGCTGAAATACAATCTATCTCTGCGGATGTATATTCACAACTACCAACTTTCTGGTTTCCCTTCACCTCCTAACAGTTGGTACACTTGCAATATTTCTTATCATAGTATCGTGTCGTCACAGGGAGCAGGTTTACGTTCAGTATGTACATCTTCCTCAGGTCTTCTGATACCTGTAACTCACGCACATATATCAGCTATGATGTAAAAATTATCCATTGAATAAAGTGAGATTGTGCATCATCACTCCTGACAGTTCATGAACTGGCAAAATAACTTGTGCAGAAGATCTGGTCTGTGTACATCCGAGATTTGGCTACACATAATCTTTGACACAATGGGTGGAATCGCTATTCTCAGTGCTTCGAACTGTCTGTGCGACATACCATAGACCTCTGTGAGGGACGAATAATACTGAACGACACACACACACACACTCTGAGCTGTGAGACACCAGCAAACACACCTCGGTATCCACGAAAATGGTCCTTCTGATGTTGTAGCGAGGACCTAACAACTCCTCAAGGTGCATTAAACTCGCATCTGTGTCATGGAAATAGCCCAAACTCTCTTGAGTAACTGACACGGGCACAACACATCCCAGAGTAGCATGTGTAAGTTGTGTGAATAGCTGTTGGTAAGACTGGGGTCCCTTATCAACTCTCAAGAGTCTGAATTAGTACAGTTGTGGAAAGTTGAAATAAATGTCCCTTCGAGATGTAGCAGTTGTCATTGGTCCCTAGCACATTACTCACCTGTAGATATTCTTTCCCAGGTGCTGGACCTGGCTTCTTACAGCAGCTGTTTCGTCACACTGTAAGGAATTGACTAAAGGTACAGTAGGGAAACTACAGACTAATGGAAGTTCGTAAGTGTCACTCACAGTAAAGCAGTGTCTAGATGAGCAATGGACTTACTGTAGGACAAGGCAGAAAATAATAATAATGTCTTCTTCATAAAGACCAGGCCCTAGAGAGAGCACAAAATGAATTAATATGAATCACTAAAGCAAAATAAACTATTCATGGGCCAAGAATGCGATCATAGTAAAGGGGGTCAGATGATAGACCTTACCAAGCTAATTGTCGATTTACAGAGCAAATGTAACGTGAGCACAGACGCAACACAGGAGAACAGTTGACTTAGACATACTATATTCTGCAATTACACAACAAATACAGAAAAAGATACGAGACTCACAGAAACCTGATGGAGGGCAGATGATTGGACACTGGATCTCAGATAAATACCCTTAGTATAAATGACGTATAAGTTTAGTGTTCACAGGCGCCCACCACAGAGAATTCGTGAATAAGTGAAGAGAGAGCAATTGTTGCGAAAGAAAGATAATATTTTGTACCCAATAACATATTACAGAAGTCAACGTTATCTCGCTAGAAAATTTTTGTTGAAAGACGCTCATTAATGTGAAGTTTTGTATAGTAAAGTGAAAGCTTTTTAAGGACGCCGACCATGGTGATTCTGTTAACCATTGAGTGAGCTGTTTTACCTAAAAAAGCCGTGGAAGGTTTAAATATAATAATTTAAACGAAAAGTAATTCGGGAAATGTATAAAATTTGCAAGGTTAGTTCGTTTGTTAAAATATTGTTTTCTGGACTCAGATAAAATGCGAAGTACTGTAAGAATTATTTTTCTTAAAAAAATGTAAATGAATTTCGATCAACTGCAATCAAGTCAAAGCCTCAGATATTTAATGTATGATTGTAGAGAATGTAGTGTGTCTTCAATATTTCGTTGATTAAAAAATTATACGTAGAAAAAAGTTTTTTTAAGAATTGTTTATGTTTAAACTTTTGTTTCCATTAAATCAGTTGCAGAGAGTCTTTCGTAATAATCTTGCTGTTATACAAACCTCAAATACACTTGTAAGGTGGCAGAATAAATGGTCAGATTCACACCTTACATGAGACGTTTACAAATCGCAATGAGAAGGTGAAGATGACACCTAATCTAAATCACAAGTTATGAGAACATTTGCCTATCAATTTGTAATGCTAAAAGGGATGATAGTCAATCAACAGTAATTAACACACCATTCCTACACAACGCATGACTTTGAGCAGAAGGTAGGACAGGGAAAAAGAGTGGAGTCGCTTTTAGTATTAAAAAGCCAGCTCCATAACAGTGTAGCGAAGCTGCGCTGCGAGAGTTACGCCAGAAACCACTGAAAGGGGTGGTAGGAAGGAGGACAGCGACCCGGGTCAAGTGATTCAAGCCGGAGGACCACCTATAGCGGGGCACCTGCACAAAGGCAGAGAAGAAGCTTTAGAAAACAGCATTTTGGAATTCCAATGGGATACGAACAAAAGAGTGATGCATTTTCATCTTGCTCTCAAATTTGACACTTGATTAACCATCCACCATAGACTTGATTGTCATCCTAAATATTACCGAACTTTGAACCGGATTCGAACGATTTTCGTAGTACTGATCAACATCATAATGTATGTGTAGGAGCAATTTTGTAAGGAAACTTCCAATTAAAGTTTCATATTATTGTGCTTAGGATTAATTTAAAGAAACTTCCAATTAATCTTTCATAATATTGTGCTTAGGATTAATGTTCTTTCAGAGAGTTAATATTTAACATTGTTGTGTATAAAATTATTTCCCTTTCTGATGTTGGCCAGATGAGTTATCCATTGCACTGTTATATGTTGTCGAGTTGAAAACTATGTAAGGCACTAATTTGGTGAGAAATATTGTTACATTAAAGTTGCCATTTCACCTCACACAGCTGTTCTCAATTCTAGAATGAAACAAAAGCAAACCGCACCGTTACATACTTAAAAGTAATTTTACGTACACAGGGGGTGTATAACATAGCGAGTCATCCCGTGTTATCATAGATGCAGTAAGGCATACTCCATAACTATATAAGTTATTCCCCCATTTCTTTCAAACTTTAAACATTGCTGGTTGCTATTGGTGAAATGATACTGGCCAAATTCCATTTCGTTATTTATTATAGTTTCGCAGATAGAAAATTTTACCTAAAAATAAAACAAATATTATTCTGGTATCTCGAAACTGATCTAGGAACGGCAAGAGATTAACTTTCAACACCTTAAGGAGCTGTTATGAAAAGGTCAGTTTCTAAAAATCAATTAACTAAAATCTTTTATTTTATAACATTTGTAATGTCTGTTGGATGTAGTTCTGGAACATTTTAAAATTAATATTCAATTATATTTTGTTAGTGAGTGCATGGGAGTGATTAAGAGAGTGAATGAGGGACATATGTAGGTAGAAATTTTTTATCTTGTGAAGATCCTTGTGAAATCCAAACGTGGGAAAAATAACTGGGAATAACCACGAGTCTTGTGACATATATCTGAGTGAGCATACTTTTGTAAAAGGCATCGTGAAAAGAAGTTAGCAACGGAATAAGTTTGCTATTTAATTTTGGAATTGCTTCATACGGTATTTGTTCTGTAATTAAATCTAATGTATTACTTAGAAGTTTTGCTTATATAAAATTACTTTCTAGGTTGTGATTGGATTAGAGAGGATTTTTCCGCGAGAATCATCTAGAAAGAATGTACTGAGTGGTCACTCAGAGCAACAGCGAATCAGAATTGAGAGCTTCCCGCACGGAGAGAAGGAATCTGTATGAGGACACTGCCTATGAGGCCGCTTTCGAACCACTGTACGGAGCACATCATGTTAGATCGCTCTTCGCAAATAATACGTAAACGATGAATTACAGATGTAAGTTCAATTCGATTATCGGTAACAGAAAGCGACTTGAGTGGGAAGCATTTTGGTGAACGTTTGGTAGTTTTATGTGCTTCCGTGGGAAAGATAACCGCGTATGAAATATTCTGGTCGAACTTAGAAAATCAGCGTAACATGTTTCACATTGGTGACGAAATAGAGTGGCGAGCACTTCTGCAAAGGAAGACCACTGAATCGATCGAATGTTTAACTCGTGTTAAGTGGTGGGTCAGTGATTGTTCAGATCGTGAATAATATATAGGTCGAACTTTGTAAAATTCTGGCTGCGCTCGTGTGATTAAGCGTAACGCATCTCTATAACGGTGAACTCCCAGAGACAATATTTGTTCACACATAAATACATACAAGATAGATATTTCACGCGTCTTAGTGTTAAACACCTTGCTATAACAAGATAGAACTCGAATGCTCGATATTTGTCACACACTTTCTGGAACTGATTTTGGCTGGAGTTTGTGGTTTCTATCTGATGAATATTAGGTGGTGATTTCGTTACGGCTACTTTGCACCACCCAGATAGTACCTGCTACAAGAGAGTGAAGGAACAACGTACAAAGAAGCCTGTCGAGGCAGATCGGCTGAACAGTCTGAAATTGATAACAATACGACCCGCCGCAGCATCCCTGACGCAGTTGTAGCCAACCACAGGTCTTCCAGCCCAGTTCGAGTGGTCTGCCAAATCAGCAAGCCGATCTGGCAGCTTTTCTGCCCGTCCCCATCGCCTAGTGGTGCGGGCGCCAACTCCCTCTCCGGTCTGAACAAGGGAAAACGGTAACCTTTCTGTTGGGGAGTCGTGTTCCAGTTCTTTGTCAATAAGCATGTGTGTTCCTGGTGGAAACGAAATTAGACTGAGTCGTGACATGTTTCAGTTTGGAAATAAGTAAACTTGAAAGTACAGCGCTGTCTTGTTCTCCTGTTCATTCTTTTCGTGTCTTTATACTCATTGCTGGTGGAAATCAGTTCGTTTTAAGTCGCTTTGGACTTTCCCTCTGTTTGTGCGTTGTCCGATATTGATTTTTCATATACTTGGACCAACTGGGAGTCCACAGTAAGTAACGCCCTTCGCACTTGGTTTGATGAGTTTTGTCTCTAGCGATTTTCCCCTCTGCTCTTTAACATTAAAAGTACCGGACCTCGCCGTACTCCTGAATACCACGTGGGTCGTTTTTGACCCACAGCAGGAAATCACCTTTTTATTGGTATTTGGGTGGCGTTTTGGATGTCACCCTGTTAACAATACGTTCAGTAAGACTCTAAAATGTAACCAAAGGATAATTCGGTTTCTGAAATAAGTAAACATCGTCAAAAATAAATTTTCAGGAACAACTATTTTCATTTAAAATTTTACACAAGAAATTCCTCAGTATTCTATTAAACATCACTAAAACAAGTAAGTGAAACTATGTTATGTGGTTGTTCTTTACAAAAAGTTGGAAAAAGAGCTGAAAAATACTGTTCATATAACTACTATTAGTACTTTTACTTTTACAGACAAATAAGGCAAGTACCGACTAGTTGTAGAAGGTTGTAAAATGCACGATGTGGTTAAAATGCACTGCGTGTTTTGGCTTGGCAGATTTTGCACACATATTTGTTGCACTTCAAACATAAGCGCAATGTTTTATTCCTTTTATTATCTGCAGGAAACCTAACGGCCCATCAAACTCATCAGCTATTCTGAGGGTAAAGTGTCGCCGTGGAATCCTCTCGATCATTGCGAGGTCAAGAATGTCGTAAAAGACATGCACAGCCCGTGGGTGGACACCAGCTCGAACACTGTGGAGCCTAATCATTTAGTCAAATATATCGATTCCACTCTTTGTTTTATTAGGAAACTTCATTGTTTCTGGGAGATTCTTCCCAGTATTCTGATTGACGTAGCATCCAAAACCCATATTACTGTGAATAAAGACATTTTTTTTTTCTTTTGCCTTTGGTACACTGTGAGAAGATTGCCCCCTCACGCCCCCCTCTACTTGAACTAGTATGTTTCATGAAGGTGAAGAAGTTGTCAGTCGTGATGTTACGACCAAAGTTGAGGAACCGCTGTCCCAAGCGACCAAAACGCTTCTCTGATCACGAGTTTCATGTCTGCCATGGTAAAGGAATCCGTCCAGGAAGTAGCGCTTGTCAGCATCTCACAGAAGACAATAATTTGCCACATACTTACCAGGTTTAGTCACCACGTACTGTATGAAAGGGCACCAGCACTTGCAAGGATACAGTTGCTCGTCGACAGTCATATCCTCGCCAGGCCTGTAGCATGCAACGCAATTCTCAGTAAATAGGTCCCATACTTCTGAAACAAGGCATAATTAACGTGCGTAGTCGCCTTGATGACATAGAATGAAATCTAAGATGCCTGCATATTTCTGCGTCACTTCGTCAGTCTGCATGTCGCCAGTCTGTAGGGAACCGAAAGCTACGCTCATACGAAGCTTTTCCCGCCCTCGGAATTCTCTGTATTTCAGATTATTTCTGCCCTAAAATGACGTCTCCTTAGTGATTTCTTATTGTGCATATTTGATTAAATATTTTGTATTACGTATTAAACTTCCTAAAATATCGTTGCATTTCCCCCACATACTCTCCTTTTTCGTTCTGATCATTTTAATTTCTTCCTTACCGAGAAGAGATGCCTCTGCTGAGGTAATATCCAGATAGATAAGATTATATTGTAAGATGATACAGTGAATTAAAATAACAAGCTTTTTTTGTAATTTTTACCAAAAAGTAAGATGCTTAGCGTAATGAATTTCATGTTAGCCTATGAAATCTCCTTTTTAATGATCACAAAGCCCCAACCCCAAGAGACAGCTAACGTATGAGAATTTACAAAGCATTTGTTAAGAATTTCATAGTACTGGTAAAGAAAATACGTAAATTGGTTTCTATCGTCGTACTGTAGGTCGGATCTTGCGTTGCAGTTGCGTATTGTTGGACGAATTAGGTTCAAGACAGGGCTCAATTTCTTCTCCGTTCTGACACGACCGTTGCATATGCGACAGACATCTATAGATGAACTATTTGACATCCTCATTAACATGTCTCATTAGGTGGTGCTGAACCAAAATCCACTTGATGTTGTGAAAGAGAGTGTATATAATTAGCAGAGTTATAGTGGAGATACAGGGTGTTTCAAAAATGACCGGTATATTTGAAACGGCAATAAAAACTAAACGAGCAGTGATAGAAATACACCGTTTGTTGCAATATGCTTGGGACAACATTACATTTTCAGGCAGACAAACTTTCGAAATTACAGTAGTTACAATTTTCAACAACAGATGGCGCTGCGGTCTCGGAAACTCTATAGTACGATATTTTCCACATATCCACCATGCGTAGCAATAATATGGCGTAGTCTCTGAATGAAATTACCCGAAACCTTTGACAACGTGTCTGGCGGAATGGCTTCACATGCAGATGAGATGTACTGCTTCAGCTGTTCAATTGTTTCTGGATTCTGGCGGTACACCTGGTCTTTCAAGTGTCCCCACAGAAAGAAGTCACAGGGGTTTATGTCTGGCGAATAGGGAGGCCAATCCACGCCGCCTCCTGTATGTTTCGGATAGCCCAAAGCAATTACACGATCATCGAAATATTCATTCAGGAAATTAAAGACGTCGGCCGTGCGATGTGGCCGGGCACCATCTTGCATAAACCACGAGGTGTTCGCAGTGTCGTCTAAGGCAGTTTGTACCGCCACAAATTCACGAAGAATGTCCAGATAGCGTGATGCAGTAATCGTTTCGGATCTGAAAAATGGGCCAATGATTCCTTTGGAAGAAATGGCGGCCCAGACCAGTACTTTTTGAGGATGCAGGGACGATGGGACTGCAACATGGGGCTTTTCGGTTCCCCATATGCGCCAGTTCTGTTTCTTGACGAAGCCATCCAGGTAAAAATAAGCTTCGTCAGTAAACCAAATGCTGCCCACATGCATATCGCCGTCATCAATCCTGTGCACTATATCGTTAGCGAATGTCTCTCGTGCAGCAATGGTAGCGGCGCTGAGGGGTTGCCGCGTTTGAATTTTGTATGAATAGAGGTGTAAACTCTGGCGCATGAGACGATACGTGGACGTTGGCGTCATTTGGACCGCAGTTGCAACAGGGCGAACGGAAACCCGAGGCCGCTGTTGGATCACCTGCTGCACTAGCTGCGCGTTGCCCTCTGTGGTTGCCGTACGCGGTCGCCCTACCTTTCCAGCACATTCATCCGTCACGTTCCCAGTCCGTTGAAATTTTTCAAACAGATCCTTTATTGTATCGCTTTTCGGTCCTTTGGTTACATTAAACCTCTGTTGAAAACTTCGTCTTGTTGCAACAACACTGTGTTCTAGGCGGTGGAATTCCAACACCAGAAAAATCCTCTGTTCTAAGGAATAAACCATGTTGTCCACAGCACACTTGCACGTTGTGAACAGCACACGCTTACAGCAGAAAGACGACGTACAGAATGGCGCACTCACAGACTGCGTTGTCTTCTATATCTTTCACAGCACTTGCAGCGCCATCTGTTGTTCAAAATTGTAACTACTGTAATTTCGAAAGTTTGTCCGCCTAAAAATGTACTGTTGTCCCAAGCATATTGCAACAAACGGTGTATTTCTATCGCTGCTCGTTTAGTTTTTATTGCCGTTTCAAATATACCGGTCATTTTTGAAACACCCTGTAGGAATCATAACCATTTTATTCAGGTATTCTATTCTATACACAAAATTCTGTATCCCTTTGTGACTGAACAACAGCACCCAATTAACGTAACCTGTCCTAGAAATCCCATAACATTAGTTCTCACTACCAGGCACTTCTTTTAACGGATCAAACGATTACTTGATTGAGCGTGAGAACAACACACATAAAAAAAAGTTTTGCATCACCTCGGTTTCGAGAGTTCCGGAACCTGTACATAAAATTGGAACACAGATCAACATTAACATTTCTGCCCTTCTTATTGCTCATTAAAACCACACATTGCATGTTGTACCACCATACAGCGAGACTTTCACAGGTGGTGGTCCAGACTGCTGTAAACACCGGTACCTCTGATACCCAGTAGCACGTCCTCTTGCATTGATGCATGCCTGTATTCGTCGTGGCATACTATCCACAAGTTCATCAAGACATTGTTGGTCCAGATTGTCCCACTGCTCAACAGCGATTCGCCGTAAACACGTCACAGTGGTTGGTGGGTCACGTCGATCATAAACAGCCCTTTTCAATGTATCCTAGGCATGGTCCACAGGGTTCATGTCTAGAGAACATCCTGACCACTCTAGTGTCGTTATCCTGAAGGAAGTCATTCACAAGATGTGAACGATGGTCAGTGTGTCTAAGGCGCTCAGCCTGACCAGGTTGCCTCCCAGCACGTCTCCGAGATCGTCTGGTTGAAGGCACATGCGACACTCTTCGGTGAAGAGAACTTGATGCCAATCCTGAGCGGTCCATTCGGCACGTTGTTGGGCCCTTCTGTACCGCGCTCCATGGTGTCGTGGTTTCAAAGATGGACCCCGCCATGGACGTCGGGAGTGAAGTTTTGCATCATGCAACCTGTTGCGCACAGTTTGAGTCGTAACACGACGTCCTGTGGCTGGACGAAAAGCATTATTCAACATGGTGGCGTTGCTGTCAGGGTCCCTCCGAGCCATAATCCGTAGGAAGCGGTCATCCGCTGCACTAGTAGCCCTTGGGCGGCCTGAACGAGGCATCTCATCGACAGTTCCTGTCTCTCTGTATCTCCTCCATGTCCGAACAACATCGCTTTGGTTCACTCGGAGACGCCTGGACACTTCCCTTGTTGAGAGCCCTTCCTGGCACAAAGTAACAATGCGGTCGCGATCGAACCGCGGTACTGACCGTCTAGGCATGGTTGAACTACAGACAATACGATCCGTATACCTCCTTCCTGGTAGAATAACGGGAACTGGTCGACATTCGGATCCCCTCCGTCTAATAGGCGCTGCTCATGCATGGTTGTTTGCGTCTTTGGGTGCGTTTAGTGACATATCTGAACAGTGGAGGGACTGTGTCTGTGATACAACACCCACAGTCAACGTCTATCTTCGGGAGTTCTGGGAACGGCACTGTGCAAAACTTTTTTGATGTGTGTACTCGTACGTTCATCAGCACTAAAATGCTATGTAGAAATAAGTAGTTAAGAATGTGTGTTAACAATTAGACGTCGTAGTAAAGCTGTTCTGAACGAATCTGATGACCACACAATACAGATTTTAAAGGTGGTGTTATTTGTCTGTTACAGCGAAATGCACCTGTGATAAACTTACTAGCAAGTAATGGAAGTGAAATACATTGTGAGGGAACATTTACATTGGCAGAAGCTGTACCCAGCTGAAAGGAATGGCCATCTACATTCTGGAAAGTAACTACAGAGCGACTAAGTTCGCTGGACTGCTGTAAGTTCGTGCAGTCAAACTGAAGCATAATTTCGCAAACTTGGGCGTGTTTGCTAACTCCCCAACTGCCAGTGTATACTAACAGACTTGCTGTGCGTCCCACTAATTGCACAGATTCAGCTGAAAGAACGTAACTACAACTGTTTCCTATGTATAGACGAATACAAATTTTGGGGCTAAAGCGTACCCCAACATTTTTATCGATTCCGTGATGCACATTTTTTTATTTTTGTCTTTTATGTAACGCACTAACACCTAATGCAGGCGCTCGCGGTGTGTTCGAAGCTGAATCTGGAGCTTCAGTACCATATAAGGCAATAGAAAGTCACTGCAGCAGGCCTTTTGAGAAGTTCAATATGTAACAGAATTTTAATCAAAAGTGCAACATTGGAATTTTCTGGTGAAGAAATACATAACAGAATTACAATTTGCGAAGTTGTGAGAATCGCGCTGGCCAGTGGTTGTCAAACATGTTTTTGCTCAGGAGGCAATTATGATATCGTGGGGCGGTGCCTCAGGCTGCGTATGCAGCGATATTATTATTAGTTGATGATCTACTTGAATTGCTGTGTTACGAGCCTCCAACAGGCTAGATATAGGAAACGCACAATAACTTGTCTGCCGGTTCCAAAGTTCTGATCGTTGAAAGTTGGCACCACATGGAAAACTTGTAGTCCACTGTCTGTCTCATTGCTGCCACTCTCAGCTACTCCGAAGTTGTAAGACTGTAGTTGTCTATAGAACATGATAAGTTAAATTTGTACTTACAGTTTGAAGCCAGAACATATGACCAACGACCCACTATCGATATAAACCCGTCCAGGACATGGCAGCGTCGCCTGGCGAAGAATAACTAGTAGTCAGACACACGCACGGTTCATGTAGCACCAGTGGGGGAGGCGCGCGGCGCGGCGCGGTCTGTCTGTCTGCGTCTGACCGAGGGAGGGCAGCCTGTGACGGCCCGGAGGCTCGCCACGACCATTTCAGAAACTGCACGGCTTGTCGGGCGTTCGAGGAGTGCCGTGGTGAGCGTCGGCGAAGCTGTGGTGAAAACACCTCTCGACTTGGTGGGGTTGGGAGCCCACCCCTCGGCAGTTGCAGGCTACGCAGACGGGTAGAATGGGACGGGCGGCGGCAATCTGTGGCGCAACTCACATCAGACTTCTATGCTGGGCAGAGTACAAGTGTGTTTGAAGACACACTGCAGCGAACACTGCTAATCGGCAATTACGACTGGAATGGGCACGTGACCATCGGAACCGGACGTTCCCGCAATGTCACAGAGTTTCGTGGTTTGACGAATCCTATTACCTTCTTCATCACGCAGATGGGAGAGCGCAAATCTGTCATCTTGCAGCTCCTTGGCACTTGAACTGTGAAACGGACGCAAGCTGACGGCGGCTCCATTATGCTCTGGGGAACGTGAACGTGGCCATCCACGGGTCCAGCGGAGCTCGTGCAAAGCGCAGCTACGTCCAAGAGGTACCATACATTGGTTGCAGACCACGTACACCTCTTTATGACGATCATATTTCCCGACAGCAGTGGAATTTTTCTGATTATTTTGCTCTGATTATTGCCAGCATCATATATAAAGTACCAGGGAAGCAGGTTGCTAGCCTTACTTGCCCCGAGTCCCATTGGGTTTTACCCCTAACGGCTGAGGGACTAACCGGTGGATCAGCGTTGTGGGTAAAATCTTCGCAGGTATTGTTGAAAGGAAAGTGCGAGTATTAGTTGAGGACCAATTGAATGAAAATCAGTGCGGGTTTAGGCCTCTTAGAGGTTGTCAGGAGCAGATCTTTAGGTTACGGCAAATAATGGAGAAGTGTTATGAGTGGAACAGGGAATTGTATCTATGCTTTATAGATCCAGAAAAGGCATATGACCGGGTTTATAGGAGGAAGTTATTGTCTGTTCTACAAGATTATGGAATAGGAGGCAAACTTTTGCAAGCAATTAAAGGTCTCTACATAGATAGTCAGGCAGCAGTTAGAGTTGACGGTAAATTGAGTTCATGGTTCAGAGTAGTTTCAGGGGTACGACAAGGCTACAACCTGTCTCCACTCTTGTTCATATTATTTATGGATCATATGTTGAAAACAATAGACTGGCTGGGTGAGATTAAGATATGTGAACACAAAATAAGCAGTCTTGCATATGCGGATGACTTAGTTGTGATGGCAGATTCGATTCAAAGTTTGCAAAGTAATATTTGAGAGCTAGATCAGAAATGTAAGGACTATGGTATGAAGATTAGCATCTCCAAAACGAAAGTAATGTCAGTGGGAAAGAAATATAAACGGATTGAGTGCCAAACAGGAGGAACAAAGTTAGAACAGGTGGACGGTTTCAAGTACTTAGGATGCATATTCCCACAGGATGGCAACATAGTGAAAGAACTGGAAGCGAGGTGTAGCAAAGCTAATGCAGTGAGCGCTCAGCTACGATCTACTCTCTTCTGCAAGAAGGAAGTCAGTACCAAGACTAAGTTATCTGTGCACCGTTCAATCTTTCGACCAACTTTGTTGTATGGGAGCGAAAGCTGGGTGGATTCAGGTTACCTTATCAACAAGGTTGAGGTTACGGATATGAAAGTAGCTAGGATGATTGCAGGTACTAGTAGATGGGAACAGTGGCAGGAGGGTGTCCACAATGAGGAAATCAAAGAAAAACTGGGAATAAACTCTATAGATGTAGCAGTCAGGGCGAACCGGCTTAGATGGTGGGGTCATGTTACACGCATGAGAGAAGCAAGGTGACCCAAGAGACACATGGATTCAGCAGTAGAGGGTAGAAGGAGTCGGGGCAGACCGAGGAGAAGGTACCTGGATTCGGTTAAGAATGATTTTGAAGTAATAGGTTTAACATCAGAAGAGGCACCAATGTTAGCACTGTATAGGGGATCATGGAGGAACTGTATAAGGGGGGCTATGCTCCAGACTGAACGCTGAAAGGCATAATCAGTCTTAAATGATGATGATGATGATGAGTGGAATTTTTCAGGAAGATAATCGAAATGTCACAACGCCAGGTGTGTAATGAAGTGCTTCGAGGAACACGGTGGCGAGTTCCAGTTGATGTGCTTGCTCCCCAGCTCGCCAGATCTGAACGCGATCGAACACATCTGGGATGTGACTGAACGTGGCGTCAGAGCTTATCGCCCCCCTCCCTGTAATTTACGGGAATGAGGTGACTTGTGTGTGCAGATGTGGTGCCATCCTCCCTCCAGCGACCTACGAATATCTCACTGCTTCCATGCCACGACGCGTCCCCGCTGTTATCAGTGCCAAAGGTGAACATATCGGTTATTAGGTAGGTGGACATAATGTTCTGGCTGACCAGTGTATATTTCAATACATTATGAGAGATGAAGGTTTTGAATGTTATTATTCTTGTACTGAAGGCGTTTTATTTCAACAATTAATTTCGTGCTCTTTCCTACAACAGTGTATCATATTTGAAGGCTGCCACTATGATGTGGATTGGCGAATCCACGTTTTTTTCCATTAGGCCTATAACGCAGCAGCTGTTCGGCTCCGACGACGAGCTGTGAGCACTGCGAGACAGACAGTGACGCACTTCCGCTCTCACGTGCTCTAATCGTGTAGTGGCCACACTACTTAGTCCTCTGTCTCTGAGGTAACTGGTAAACACTCAGCAGCTCATGGCCGAATTCACCAACTCTAATTAAAATTAAGTACGTTTTAAAACATTTCTGTCTCTGTAAGATTTTTTTGCTTGTACTGACAAGGAAACCTCCCCATCGCACCCCCCTCAGATTTAGTTGTAAGTTGGCGCAGTTGATAGATAGGCCTTGAAAAACAGAACACAGATCAATCGAGTAAACAGGAAGAAGTTGTGTGGATCTATAAAAAAAATAAGTAAAATATACAAACTGAGTAGTCCATGCGCTTGATATACAACATCAAGGACAATAAGAGTTACGGAGCGCCGTGGTCCCGTGGCTGGCGAGAACAGCTCCGGAACGAGAGGTCCTACGTTCAAGGCTTCCCTACAGTAAAAAGTTTTATTTTTTATTTTCAGTTTGTGTGACAAACTCTTATGTTTTCATCACTTTTTTGGGAGTAATTATCACATCCTCAAGAAAACCTAAATCGGACAAGGTAGAAGAATCTTTTTACCCATTCGCTAAGTGTACAAGTTAGGTGGGTCGACAACATATGCCTGTCACGTGACGCACATGCCGTCACCAGTGTCGTATAGAATATATCAGACGTGTTTTCCTGTGGAGGAATCGGTTGACCTACGACATTGCGATCAAATGTTTTTGGTTCCAATTGGAGAGGCACGTCCTTTCGTCTACTAATGGCACGGTTTTGCGGGGCGGTCGCAAAACACAGACACTAAACTTATTACAGTGAACAGAGACGTGAATGAACGAACGGACAGATCATAACTTTGCGAAAATAAAGAAAGTAAAATATTTGCTTTTGGGAAGACGCGAACCATGAACACCTCGTTCCGCAGCTCCTCACGCTAACCACGGGACCACGGCGCTCCTGAGCTCGTATGCTCCTTGATGTTGCCTATGATTCGCATGGACTACTCAGTTGGTATTTTTTGCTTATTTTTTTCATAGTTCCACACAACTTCTACCTGTTTTCTCGATTGATCTGTGTTCCGTTTTTCAGGGCCTATCCACTGTGCCAATTTATAACTATATCTGAGGGGGGTGCGATGGGGAGGTTCCCTTGTGAGCAGGAAAACTACTGTTTTAATAAGTCTTATTATCAGCTGACCTTTTTGGATTCGGGTGTTGGTTCGATGGCAGCACGCGGGCCGCTGGCAGCTGTTTGACGACCAATGGCGTAGACCATTCATACGAAAACCAACGAGGCATGTCCGTCCACTCTGTCAGTGGCACATCCCTTCCTGCCACAAGGACAACGGAGTCATTTGAGAAGGAGCGCAAGCTCACAATGTTTGGGGAATGATGGGGAAATAAATCAGTCGTGCCTGTTTTCTAACACAATAGCGCAGGAATCGACCGAAAATGAAGCTTTTGCCACTCGTGACGCGTCTGTGGCAGCTGGGCAACGGAAGCTGACACGGAGCAATCTGGCCGGCGGGCAGCCGAGGGGGCTGCCACGCAGGTCGGCACACGTCGCTGTGCTTCCACGTCCACTCTACGCTACGGGCGAAACTGCGTCACACGTACACCCGTAGGACGACATCGCCAGCACTCCCAGTGGTATGCGTACCGCTAAATACACCACTGCTCGTCACCGTCTGGAACCACCTTCTATCAGCGATGGCTATCGATTCTCTATGCACACTGTTATCGTACCAATATTCGCTGTGGTAGTTAACTGTTTGGTGTCAAAGTAGAGAGAGCGCGGTGTGACCGATACTGATCACTTAAGTCCAACTGACTGATGCCTCAGTTGTGTAACATAGGACAACAGAAGTAGGAATACTGACTGGTTAAAGTGGCAAAGACATTATAAGTGTGGAAGGATTCTCTGACGTAACTGTCACTTCAAAGGATGATGATCGCCTAACGGCGACAACTTTGACAATCAGACGTAAGTGAAGATGGTTCAAATGGCTCTGAGCACTATGGGACTCAACTGCTGTGGTCATAAGTCCCATAGAACTTAGAACTACTTAAACCTAACTAACCTAAGGACATCACACACATCCATGCCCGAGGCAGGATTCGAACCTGCGACCGTAGTGGTCGTGCGGTTCCAGACTGTAGCCCTTTAACCGCTCGGCCACTTCGGCCGGCCGTAAGTGAAGAAAGTGTTCGTGTACTGAGGGTGTGGAAGGGTTCACTGCATTAAAAGTCGACAGCAAATTGGGACAGACATTCTCTAAAGTGCTTTGTGTGACATTAACTTCCTACGAGGCAGAATAAACTGAAATTAAAAATTGCAAAAATAAGAATGTGAAACACTGAAATCTAATATTAGACATGTCAGAAATTAACTGGGCAACGATATCAATAAATTAACATTTACTACAAATAACAGTCGCGGAAAGAGTTCCAGGAAAACTGTTTATTACAAAAAAATAAATAAATAAAACAAAATGAGAGTTAGTAATGCTTGTTGGAAGTAAGTAGGCTTTACTTGTCTGTATGTTATCTGAAACACAAACCCATGAGTGTGAACTGACGACCAAAATACGCTACTGAGCTCAAAGCCACATGAAATTGAAGAGAATCCTGTGTATGTGAAACGTCATCTTGTTGTTGTTGTCGTGGTCTTCAGTCCTGAGACTGGTTTGATGCAGCTCTCCATGCTACTCTATCTTGAGCAAGCTTCTTCATCTCCCAGTACCTACTGCAACCTACATCCTTCTGAATCTGCTTAGTGTATTCATCTCTTGGTCTCCCTCTACAATTTTTACCCTCTACGCTGCCCTCCAATACCAAATTGGTGATCCCTTGATGCCTCAGAACATGTCCTACCAACCGATCCCTTCTTCTAGTCAAGTCGTGCCACAAACATCTCTTCTCCCCAATCCTATCCAGTACCTACCCATCTTATCTTCAGCATTCTTCTGTAGCACCAAATTTCGAAAGCTTCCATTCTCTTCTTGTCCAAACTATTTATCGTCCATGTTTCACTTCCATACATGGCTACACTCTATACAAGTACTTTCACAAATGACTGACACTTAAATCTATACTCAATGTTAACAAATTTCTCTTCTCCAGAAACGCTTTCCATGTCATTGCCAGTCTACATTTTATATCCTCTCTACTTCGACCATCATCAGTTATTTTGCTCCCCAAATAGCAAAACTTCTCTACTACTTTAAGTGTCTTATTTCCTAATCTAATTTCCTCAGCATCACCCGACTTAATTCGACTACATTCCATTATCCTCGTTTTGCTTTTGTTGATGTTCATCTTATATCCTCCTTTCAAGACACTGTCCATTCCATTCAACTACCCTCCCAGGTCCTTTGCTGTCTCTGACAGAGTTACAATGTCATCGGCGAACCGCAAAGTTTTTATTTCTTCTCCAAGGATTTTAATACCTACTCCGAATTTTCCTTTTGTTTCCTTCACTGCTTGCTCAATATACAGATTGAATAACATTGGGGAAAGGCTACAACCCTGTCTCACTCCCGTCCCAACCACTGCTTCCCTTTCATGTCCCTCGACTCTTATAACTGCCATCTGCTTTTTGTTCAAGTTGTAAATAGCCTTTCGCTCCCTGTATTTTACCCCTGCCACCTTCAGAATTTAAAAGAGAGTATTCCAGTCAACAGCGTCAAAAGCTTTGTCTGAGTCTACAAATGCTAGAAAAGTTGGTTTGCCTTTCCTTAATCCAGCTTCTAAGATAAGTCGTAGGGTAAGTATTGCCTCACGTGTTCCACTATTTCTACGGAATCCAAACTAATCTTCGCCGAGGTCGGCTTCTACTAGTTTTTCCATTCGTCTGTAAAGAATTCACATTGGCTTTTTGAGCTGTGGCTTATTAAACTGATTGTTCGGTAATTTTTACATCTGTCAACACCTGCTTCCTTTGGGATTGGAATTATTCTTCTTGAAGTCTGAGGGTATTTCGCCTGTCTCATACATCTTTCTCACCAGATGTCAGGACTGGCTCTCCCAAGGCTGTGAGTAGTTCTAATGGAATTTTGTCTACTTCCAGGGCCTTTTTTCGCCTCAGGTCTTTCAGTGCTCTGTCAAATTCTTCACGCAGTATCATATCTCCCATTTCATCTTCATCAGCATCCTCTGCCATTTCCATAATATTGTCTTCAAGTACATCACCCTTGTATAGACCCTCTATATACTCCTTCCACCTTTCTGCTTTCCCTTCTTTGCTTAGAACTAGGTTTCCATCTGAGCTCTTGATATTCATGCAAGTGGTTCTCCTTTCTCCAAAGGTCTCTTTAATTTTCCTGTAGGCAGTATCTATCTTATCCGTAGTGAGACAAGCCTCTACATCCTTACATTTGTCCTCTAGCCATCCATGCTTAGCCATTTTGCACTTCCTGTCGATCTCATTTTTGAGACGTTTGTATTCCTTTTTCCCTGCTTCATTTACTGCATTTTTATATTTTCTCCTTTCATCAATTAAATTCCATATTTCTTCTGTTACCCAAGGAGTTCTACGAGCCCTCGTCTTTTTACCTACTTGATCCTCTGCTGCCTTCACTATTTCATTCCTCGAAGCTACCCATTCTTCTTCTACTGTTTCTTTGCCCCAATCCTGTCAATTGTTCCCTTATGCTCTCCCTGAAACTCTGTACAACCTCTGGTTTAGTCAGTTTATCCAGGTCCCATCTCCTTAAATCACCACCTTTTTGCAGTTTCTTCAGTTTTAATCTACAGTTCATAACCAATAGATTGGGGTCAGAGTCCACATCTGCCCCGGGAAATGTCTTACAATTTAAAACCTGGTTCCTAAATCTCTGTCTTACCATTATGTAATCCATGTGAAACCTGTCAGTATCTGATCTTATCCATAGACAAATAAATATGCAAATCAATAATTTCACGCTGAGTAGACTTAGTCAGTGGAAACTGTTCGAAAAAAAAACACACAACTGCGTAAAAAACAAACAAAAATGTAATTTCGACCTGTATAAAATGAAATCTGAAACATACGAAAATATCTGCACTGACATATGGCTTTGCTAAAATAAAGAAATTGACAGAACCTACATTGCGCAAAGGAGACGAAACAATCACGTATTATGAATCTCACTTGCTAAATAAAGTACCGACGGAAACGGCAACATAGCAAGGCCCCGCAACAGCTAAAAATAGTGCTAAAAACTAACTACAGTTGATACAGAGAAACTGGGTTCAAAATCTTGACAGAGAATGCCAATGAAACACGTAACTCAAGCTTTATGTTCTGAAATTTCAGTTAGGATGGAACTTATAAAAGAATTTGTAGACTCTAATATGAAAGTCATTTAATCTAATAAAATCAATAGAATAATTATCAGAAACTCGACTGTGATGGTGGTGAAGTGGACCAACAATAAAAGTCTACAAAAATCAAAATAAACTTTTTACCTCATCAAGTAATATCTTGTTGTTCATTTCAAAACCTTTTTTATATCCGTACGCTATTCAGCCATTGTTCTAAGTCATCATAACTCCTGGTAATAAATGTGCAACTCACATAGTTCCAAAAGTGCGTCCGTGCATTACACTGTGCACTCAACGAAAACCGCCTACTGGACACTTCAGCTTTCCACTACTTATCGTCAAAGATTCTGCGAGGCCACAGTGCCGCCATCTCAGACGCAGATACTGTTACCTAACAAATGTTTCTCTGACCACAATTCTTTAAATATATTATTTTCTTTTACAAATGTTAACACATCCAATACCATTATCAAAAAGTAACCATGTTACAGTATATTAAGGGATAAAGCACTGTTCACTTGCTGCAAAATGGAGATAGACACAACTTGAATTGCTGGACATATATATGAAAAGGTAGATTATTAAGAATCCTGAAAGTACTAGATAAGCAGGGGAGGATGCATGAAGAGGAGATTGTGAGGATTCATTAGTATGTGAAATGCAAGGACACATTATCACAGACAAAACAATTGCCACATTGCCATATACAAGCACAGAATACAATATCTGATCAGAAGTATCCCGAATCCGACCAGTGGACATCAATACGCAGTGTGTCTGAACCCCTTTCGCCTTTATGACTGCCGGAACTCTTCTTGGGACATGCTCAATGAGTCGTCTGAACGACTGTCGTAAAATGGCAGTTCCAGGAGCGAAAACCAGAATACGTACAGTGTTGAGTCCTGAGGTCTACAGCGTAGTCGACGTTCTCTAACTCACCCCGAAGTTGTTCCATTGGGTTCAAGCCAGGACTCTGGGCAACTCAATGCACTTGAGAAATGTTACTCTCCACAAACCACTGCTCCGTACATGCTGCTTTGTGAAAGTGTGGGAATCAGCACTGACATCGCAGAGGTGATCATGTTTTAGTAGCATTCAGCGTTTCTTTCAAGCACGGTAAGGGTCACACGCCCTAACCATGAAAAATACCCTGTTACCTTAACGCCATCCACTCAGTTCACTGTTGGCATTACAAATGATGGAAGGAAACGCTCTCGAGTCATTCGTGAAACCCAAACGCTTCCATCGGATTGCTGCAGGACGTAGCGTCTTCATGACTTCAGTTCACGCGTTTCCAGACATCCACTGTCCACCGGTATTGCCGGTTGTACCACCTCAAGCGTCGGTCAGCTTTGACTTCAGAAAAGGATGGCACATGAAAAGCTGCTCCACCACTGCATCCCGCTGTTTTTAATTCATTGCCAAGTTGGATTTCTGGTAGCACTTCGAATTTCACGAGTGATTCCCTCTGCTGACTGCATGCGATTTTACACATCCTCCGAAATACTGCTGGACAGCCCCATCCATCAATACACGTAGGTAAAGCTGCTTGCGTCCGTAGCAGACAGGTAAGCACACTTTATACACGAGCGAATCCAAGAGAATGCGAATTCGCAAGCAATGTGGAGTGGCTGTACCCACGAATAAGCATTTGCACTAGAGTGAAATTTTTGTTTTTGTTTTTTGTCCTAACCGTTGTTGCGGTAAATTTGATTACTGCGTAATGGAGAAGCAATCACAACTTGGTTTATTTTGTATAGCGAATACGCTGTTGCTCATGAAATCAAGGCGGCAAAGATAACGAAAAATGTGGATGTGCGAATTTTTGCGCAGGCTTGGAATAAGCGGTGGCTTGGCTCTCGTTAGTTGCTGCAGCTGTAACACTGCTCGCATTATTCCAAAATATCAGCCACATTTCGACCGCCGATTTTGGCCTTGTTCTAGCAGCAACTGAGCCCAGGGTTTCAAAGCAAGACACAAATGATCGACGACGCATATCAGCAAGAGAGAGTGCAGCACTGACGCTACGATTATTACCAACAGGTGACAGTTACGCTAGGCGAAATATCCACACTGATGAGCCAAAACATTACCACCAGCTGCTTAACAGCTTGTATGTCCGTCTCTGGAACGAAATACATCACTGATTCTGTGTATCATGGATCCGACAGTCTGTTGGTATGATTGCACGTGGCATTAGGTGTCTACGAACTGGTCATATAATTACTGTATGTAACAGGCCGCCGATCTGCGTAAGCGGCGATGGCCGTCAACAGTGACGCTGGTGGATTCCGTAGCATTTGGATAAGACTAATTTTATCGCTGAGACATCAACGTGACTTCACTATAATGCTCCCCAGAACACTAAAGTACAGGTCTGACTCTGAAACATGCACAATTGTACCGCTGAAAAATGACATCGACGTAGGGGAAGACATCAAGCATGAGGCGATGCAGGTGGTCCGCAGCTGTCGCATGTGTTCCAATACTATAACATGTCCGGCGCAAGAGAATGTCGCCCCTAACATAATACTGCCCCCACCAGCCTAATTCTGTGGCGTACTTCACGTTTAGAGCCGCCGTTCACCTCCATGACAGCATTTACAGAGACGATAATCGACCTAGTGCAGCAAACATGTTTCATCCGAAGAGCCGATACGTTTCCGTTGATCGATGGTCGAATACTGATGGTCCCGCGTCCACTGCAATCGTAATTTACCATGTCGTTGGGTCGTCACACGAACCCGTGTGGCTGATCAGCATGTGAAACAATGTACGACGAATGGCGTGCTCTGAAATGCGCCAGTATCGTGCACTGTCGGCAGATACGCCACATATGACCACCTGTCCTTACTGTACGGAGCAGACCTGCCTCTGAACCCCACGCTCTGTGAAGAGTCGTGGGCGTGCAACCATTACTGTTCTTCTGCCTCTTTGCGTAGGTGCTCACTACAGCCGGCCGCGGTGGCCGAGCGGTTCTAGGCGCTTCCGTCCGGAACCGCACTGCTGCTACAGTCGCAGCATATCATTAGGACACTCATCATTAGGACACTGGGATGGCCCATTAAATACCGTGACGGTTCTCACTCCATATCCCGAAGGCACGATCTGAACTTTACTAATACTACCATCAGTATGACGAAATTGTCTCATGCCAGCGTGCTCCTCAACGTATTTCTCGTAAGCGTCACTCGAAATAAATTACAAATTACCAGTATTGCAAAAAGTCCCACTAAAACTTGTCGACTATATCTTCAGGCAATTTCAAATTCTCAAAAATCCACCTCTGAGTTTCAAACGCTGTCCGCCGCAATGCAGCGCAATCGAAAACACACTGAACTCTGTTGGATCTCGTAATTGTCGACATCGTAGCTACAACAGTTATAAAGAAAACAGACGTAAACAACGCTCCCACACGCTGCTCGGCTCCCCGCCTCAGCACCGCTCGCGACGTAAACACTGGCACGTGCGACCGCCCGTCACCGCGCGATGTGCACTGGCCGAGTGCCTCAACACGACTGAACACCTGACCTTCCCAATTACGATTCACGACCCACCCTCACAGCTTCAGTTCTGTCAGTACCTCGTCTCCTACCTTCCGAACTTCACAGAAGCTCTTCTGCGAACCTTGCAGTTGCACATCACCGCACACTCCTCTGCAGAGTGGAAATCTCATTCTGGAAACATCCCCCAGGCTGTGGCTAACCCATGTCTCCGCAATATCCTTTCTTCCTGGAGTGTAAAACTCCCGAGTTCGAGTCTCGGTCCGGCACACAGTTTTAGTCTGCCAGGAGCCTTCCAGAGCCTTAAATTCTAACACTAATATTGTATCATCTTATCGAATCCATTTTATTCTTCTACCATCCGGCGCCAGTCTGGAATAACACACGCAGACCTGCAGGGTGTGACCAACTGGATGTTTTCGCACAGCCACATGTGATACTCAGCTAGCGGTCCTCTCCATTCGTGAATAAAGGAATCTGTCAATCATATTCACAGACAAAGTCCATCCTCGAATATTTTGCACAGAACTCTCTACCCTTCCTGTTGTCAAAATACAGGCCATTTTCCCAGAAATCGGAGAGTTCTCCTGATAATAGCAACAGGTTCCTCTCTCGCAAACAACACCTACAGCAGATCCGTTTCATAAGGGTAACAAAATAGGGTTTCCTTGCCTTCAGCTACCTAGTTTCTATAACTTTTCAAGGCCATTCACCACCCACCTTCCATACACCCACATCATCGTGAAAAGGAGTCTTCTTTGTACTTTCTGGTGTGATGGAGCGAATCTGAAACCAAATAATCTTGTACACTTTTACTAGCTTCAACATATGCATTTACACTCATAAAACAACTCTTTCTTTATTATGGTTTGGTGTGATTTTAATAACATCCCTTCTTAATTTTTATCTCATAATTTCTGTCTTTATTGATCTGTTCTAATTCCTTCTCCAGCCATAAATTTCATGGATACAAAGCATCTATGTTCTCGAACTCCAAAACATATCTAAATTTTTCCTGTAAACTGTCTGTTTTATGGCTTTAGCAATTAACTCTGTTCCTTGCAGCAGTTCTTCTAGAGAAAAGCATTCGGTGATTTTAATGTTACCTCTTATTCCTTGCATAACACTATTCGTATAACACTCCACATCTTTCTGGATGAACGCTATCAGCTCTTCTGCTGCACATTTTTATGGAATTTACGTATAGAATTTTATGTTTTTTTTAACTTTTGCAAACGAGTGGTAATTAAATGTTGTTATTGCGTTGGTTTGAAGCTCAGCAAACGGTTATTCTGTTGCTACATGCACAACATCCAGGTCAGCACATTTAGATACAATATTGCCGTCTCTTTTTTTTAAGCAGATCAGAATGGGAATGGAGCTTTGTAAACAGGTTTTTAGTGCGTCCATTAAGCAGCAAACGAGCTCCAATCCATCATTTTCGGCCAGGACTCCAACATATGGCCACTTATTACTACTATCAACAGTAAATTCTGATATTTCATGTTCCCCAGTACTAGCCATATTTCGCCCTACACTGTGTTGAAGGCAATCTGAAATCCTTGCCTTGAAGTATGAATTTAAGGCAGTTATTCTCGCCATAAACTCAAGTTTCAGTCTTCTTCTTTTTTCACTCTCTTTCATTACCAGGTCTGATTTTTGCTCACACAACACATTAACGGTAATAAGGAAAATAATTTTCTTAACGGCGACTGACTTAATAACACTGTTTGTGGTATCTAGGCCAAATTCGGTGATATCTATGTCCGACAATATTGTGAACAACAGTGTCCTCCATTGAGAGTACTGTCTTTCTTGTGCTTTAATACAGCACAACCGTGTAATACTTATATTGTCTTTGCTGGAGTCGGTATTAAGAATCTCCTCGTAATTTACAGTTCCATGAACAAAGCTGTGTGATGACAGAGCGTAATTTATAAACTTTTTTCGCTCTTGAGAGTCTGGCACATTCACTTTCTCAAGAGTCAATTTTTGGGCATCCTTACTACCCAAGTAGACAAACAGCAGAACGTTGTTAAACACCATACAGCAACTGTTCTCTAAGCTATTAATTACCTGGCAAAACAAAAGGATGTAATTGACATAAAGTGCATTGTCGCACATTGTAATATCTGCTTGCTAGAGTTTAAAGCACTTAAACAGTTTTGAACACGGTCTAACACACGGTCCATTCTGTTGTTGACTATTGTAGACGCCAGACTGGTAATAGCTACTTTTCTGTTCAGGAAGGACTTAAAAGTTTCTCGTAGTCGAATCTCTAGACACTTTATAAAATCTATAATGTAGTTACGGATAACATTGGTTACACCTGAGCTTGTGATTTTAGATATAAGTTTTATATCTATATATCTACTATGCACTTGAAGATCAACCACATAAAATAGTCTATTCCAATTGTGTTATCGTTGTTCACAACCATATTGATGTTCCCCTGGCAGTCTCCTTTGATGCATAAGTCGTGGTTTGATATTACGCAGTCGTATTTCTATCTATATATCTACTCTGCACTTGAAGATCAACCACACAAAATAGTCTATTCCAACTGTGTTATCGTTGTTCACAACCATATTGATGTTCCCCTGGCAGTCTCCTTTGATGCATAAGACGTGGTTTGATATTACGCAGTCGTATTTCTATCTCTATATCTACTCTGCACTTGAAGATCAACCACACAAAATAGTCTATTCCAACTGTGTTATCGTTGTTCACAACCATATTGATGTTCCCCTGGCAGTCTCCTTTGATGCATAAGTCGTGGTTTGATATTACGCAGTCGTATTTCTATCTATATATCTACTCTGCACTTGAAGATCAACCACACAAAATAGTCTCTTCCAATTGTGTTATCGTTGTTCACAACCATATTGATGTTCCCCTGGCAGTCTCCTTTGATGCATAAGTCGTGGTTTGATATTACGCAGTCGTATTTCTATCTATATATCTACTCTGCACTTGAAGATCAACCACACAAAATAGTCTATTCCAACTGTGTTATCGTTGTTCACAACCATATTGATGTTCCCCTGGCAGTCTCCTTTGATGCATAAGTCGTGGTTTGATATTACGCAGTCGTATTTCTATCTATATATCTACTCTGCACTTGAAGATCAACCACATAAAATAGTCTCTTCCAATTGTGTTATCGTTGTTCACAACCATATTGATGTTCCCCTGGCAGTCTCCTTTGATGCATAAGTCGTTGTTTGATATTACGCAGTCGTATTTCTATCTATATATCTACTCTGCACTTGAAGATCAACCACACAAAATAGTCTATTCCAACTGTGTTATCGTTGTTCACAACCATATTGATGTTCCTCTGGCAGTCTCCTTTGATGCATAAGTCGTTGTTTGATATTACGCAGTCGTATTTCTATCTATATATCTACTCTGCACTTGAAGATCAACCACATAAAATAGTCTCTTCCAATTGTGTTATCGTTGTTCACAACCATATTGATGTTCCCCTGGCAGTCTCCTTTGATGCATAAGTCGTTGTTTGATATTACGCAGTCGTATTTCTATCTATATATCTACTCTGCACTTGAAGATCAACCACACAAAATAGTCTATTCCAACTGTGTTATCGTTGTTCACAACCATATTGATGTTCCCCTGGCAGTCTCCTTTGATGCATAAGACGTGGTTTGATATTACGCAGTCGTATTTCTATCTCTATATCTACTCTGCACTTGAAGATCAACCACACAAAATAGTCTATTCCAACTGTGTTATCGTTGTTCACAACCATATTGATGTTCCCCTGGCAGTCTCCTTTGATGCATAAGTCGTGGTTTGATATTACGCAGTCGTATTTCTATCTATATATCTACTCTGCACTTGAAGATCAACCACATAAAATAGTCTCTTCCAATTGTGTTATCGTTGTTCACAACCATATTGATGTTCCCCTGGCAGTCTCCTTTGATGCATAAGTCGTTGTTTGATATTACGCAGTCGTATTTCTATCTATATATCTACTCTGCACTTGAAGATCAACCACACAAAATAGTCTATTCCAACTGTGTTATCGTTGTTCACAACCATATTGATGTTCCTCTGGCAGTCTCCTTTGATGCATAAGTCGTGGTTTGATATTACGCAGTCGTATTTCTATCTATATATCTACTATGCACTTGAAGATCAACCACACAAAATAGTCTATTCCAACTGTGTTATCGTTGTTCACAACCATATTGATGTTCCCCTGGCAGTCTCCTTTGATGCATAAGTCGTGGTTTGATATTACGCAGTCGTATTTCTATCTATATATCTACTCTGCACTTGAAGATCAACCACACAAAATAGTCTATTCCAACTGTGTTATCGTTGTTCACAACCATATTGATGTTCCCTGGCAGTCTCCTTTGATGCATAAGTCGTTGTTTGATATTACGCAGTCGTATTTCTATCTATATATCTACTCTGCACTTGAAGATCAACCACACAAAATAGTCTATTCTAACTGTGTTATCGTTGTTCACAACCATATTGATGTTCCTCTGGCAGTCTCCTTTGATGCATAAGTCGTGGTTTGATATTACGCAGTCGTATTTCTATCTATATATCTACTCTGCACTTGAAGATCAACCACACAAAATAGTCTATTCCAACTGTGTTATCGTTGTTCACAACCATATTGATGTTCCCCTGGCAGTCTCCTTTGATGCATAAGACGTGGTTTGATATTACGCAGTCGTATTTCTATCTCTATATCTACTCTGCACTTGAAAATCAACCACACAAAATAGTCTATTCCAACTGTGTTATCGTTGTTCACAACCATATTGATGTTCCCCTGGCAGTCTCCTTTGATGCATAAGTCGTGGTTTGATATTACGCAGTCGTATTTCTATCTATATATCTACTCTGCACTTGAAGATCAACCACATAAAATAGTCTCTTCCAATTGTGTTATCGTTGTTCACAACCATATTGATGTTCCCTGGCAGTCTCCTTTGATGCATAAGTCGTGGTTTGATATTACGCAGTCGTATTTCTATCTATATATCTACTCTGCACTTGAAGATCAACAACACAAAATAGTCTATTCTAACTGTGTTATCGTTGTTCACAACCATATTGATGTTCCTCTGGCAGTATCCTTTGATGCATATGTCGTGGTTTGATATTACGCAGTCGTATTTCTATCTATATATCTACTCTGCACTTGAAGATCAAACACATAAAATAGTCTATTCCAATTGTGTTATCGTTGTTCACAACCATATTGATGTTCCCCTGGCCGTCTCCTTTGATGCATAAGTCGTGGTTTGATATTACGCAGTCGTATTTCTATCTATATATCTACTCTGCACTTGAAGATCAACCACACAAAATAGTCTATTCCAACTGTGTTATCGTTGTTCATAACCATATTGATGTTCCCCTGGCAGTCTCCTTTGATGCATAAGTCGTGGTTTGATATTCATCATCATCATCATCAGCCAATTCAATCATTAGATGATGTGGCCTCTTCGAGTCGTGGATTCAGGTAGGCTTTCAGCAGTCTTCTCCAAGTGGGACGGTCTTGGGCAGTTCTCTGCCAGGTGTTACCAGCGATCTTCTTGATGTCTTTGTCCCATCTGTCTGGTGGTCTTCCTCTAGGCCTCCGGTGTTCTCTCGGACTCCACTCCAGTACTAGCTTCGTCCACCTGTTGTCTTTTCTTCTTGCGACGTGGCCAGCCCACTGCCATTTCAAGGAACCTACTCTCTCTAAGATGTCATTAACCTTCGTCACAGACCGGATGTCATCTGCCCTTTTCCTGTCCTTTCTTGTATAGCCCAGCATTGATCTCTCCATGGCTCTCTGTGCTGTCCTAAGTTTCCCTTTTGTGAATGAGTTCAGTGTCCATGTCTCGCATCCGTACGTCATCACAGGAAGAATGCATTGATCAAATACTGCTTTCAACAGATTTACTGGCATTTTTGATCTGAATACTTTTGAATTCTTCCCAAATGCTTGCCAACCAAGCTTGATGCGTCGATAGATTTCTGGTCTTATGTCTCCCTTCATATTTATAATCTGGCCAAAGTAGACAAATTCACTGACCTCTTGTAGTAGACTGTCCTTGACTTTCACATCTCCAGCTGGGACCCATTAGTTGGATATTACTTTTGTTTTGGAAAGGTTCAAGTTCAAGCCAACCAGCTGACATTCCGATGCAAGATCTGTAACTAAGTTTTGGAGCTCTGCGAAGTCTTTGGCCAGTAAGGCAATATCATCAGCAAATCTCAAGTTGGTAATCCTTCTTCCATTAATTCTGATTCCCTTACCTTCCCAGCTCAGCTTTGACATAGCCATTTCCAATACATCAGAGAACAGTTTTGGGGAGATGGGATCGCCTTGCTTGACACCCCTCATGATGCGGAATTCTTGAGTTGATTCGCCGATGTTAACATAAGCTGAAGAATTCTCGTAGATTTTCCTGAGCACTTCAATGTATATGCTGCTCCCACTCCTTGCTCACTCAAAGCTTGGAGAACAGCTACATGGCTAACGGAGTCAAATGCCTTTTCAAAGTCAACAAAGGCAATGCAGAGAGGCAGTTGGTATTCATTCGCTCTGCTTATCACTTCACTAACGGTCAGAATGTGGTCAATAGTGCTAAAATTGCTTCGGAATCCAGCTTGTTCTATAGGTTGGGCTAAGTCTAGGGTGGAACTAATTCGATTTAACAAGATCTTTGTAAAAATTTTGTACAAAATTGAGAGCAAGCTGATAGGACGGTAGTTTTTAATATTGTGAATACTTCCTTTCTTGTGTATCAAAATAATCTTAGCCTTGTTCCACGATAGTGGGATTGAAGCATAGTGCAGGCAGGAAGTAAATACTTTTGCCAAGTGATTTATTGTTACCTCTCCTGCCAGTTTGAGGATGTCAACGCTGAGCTCATCATCACCCGGCACTGTTCTCTTCTTCATGCTATCTAGAGCACACTTGACTTCCGATGGGAGTATATTTGGAACACTAGACTAGGTATATCATTTAAATTAGATACACTCAAATTTTCCCCTGTATTGCTATACAAATTGCTATAAAAGTCTCTGATGAACTTCAAAACCGCCTCCTTTTCAGTGATTCGACTGTCATTTCCATCGAGTGCGATAATGTGCTTTTTACCGATTGTGAGTTTGCGTTTGGCTGACTTTAAACTTGTCTTGTTCTCCAAGCTTGCTCGTAAGGTGTCTTCAGTGAATTTCTGTATGTCAGTTTTCATTTCTCTTCGCACTGCCTTACATAGTTCGGAGTACGCCTCCATATCACGATCGGTTTGGATTTTCATTTCTCTCCTCTGTTGTAAAAGGGTTTCAGTTTTGGCACTGAATTTCTTTGGTTGTTTATTTTTTTGGCATAGGCCACCGACTTCTTGTGCACTCGAAACAATCATTTCCGCCAAATCACAATCTTTAGTTACGTGGAACTTGCTTTGGAGGACTTCTTGGAATTTCGAGGAATGTTCTTCCAGGTTTTTGAGGTTGATTACCCTTCTCTTCCCTTTCATAAGTTTACTCCTTTCATTTCTTACATTGAGTTCGACCCTTGCTCTCACAAGACGGTGATCACTGCCAGTGTTGAACTGATTTAGCACTGATACGTCTTTTACAATCTGCGGAATATTTGACAGAATAAAGTCTATCTCATTTTTGACACTGAAATTTTGGCTCCTCCAAGTCCATTTTCGGTCAGGGTGCTTCTTAAAGAACGTATTCATGATGGACATACTGGTGTACTCAGCGAACTGGACTAATCTCTCACCTCTATCGTTTCGGTCGTCAATCCCATAGTTGCCCACCACTGTGTCGCCTTGTTTCTTATTGCCAACTTTTGCATTGAAATCGCCAATGACCATCTGGAAGTGACAATCACTATCTTTTTTACAGGTGTTATCCAGACTTTCGTAAAAGGATTCAATTTCTTCGTCAGGGTGACTTGACGTGGGAGCGTACACCTGAACAATCTGTATTTTATACCTATTTGACACCTTCAGGACCATTCGAGCTGTCCTGCTGGAAGTTCCTTCTAAGACAGATACTCTATCAGCAATATTCTTGTTGATTAAGAACCCAACTCCATTGAGTTTTCCTTCTGGGTCGCCACAAAAGTAAAACAAGTTGCCAGAGCGAAAAACGGAGACAGTCTTACCCTTTTCGGCGAACTTCGCTTAAACCATCAGTACTCCAGTTTATTTTTGTAAGCTCTTTCTCGATCTCTTCTAGTCTGTCGTTGCCTATTAGAGAGCGACAGTTATATGTACAGACGTGAAGAGTCTGTATCTTCTTCTCAGCACCACTTGGTGTTTGGGACATCAAAGTAGCTCCCACCCGGAGATCCGACTGTGGGGCTATTACTCCGGAAAATTTAACATTAATGTCACACAATATAACTCGAAGGTGAGAAGCATAATCGCCACGCTTGCTTCAGAACGGATTGGCGAAATAATTTCCAGGCCGCCCCTGACATGGGGTACAGACACCTTTGGTAGGCCGCTCCACTAGAGTACTGACGCCACCACACTGCTAGTTTTGGTCCACCCCGGGTATTTCATTTCCCCGGTGCCACCCATATCTGGAAGGCTTTCCCCTATCCGCCACCTGGGGAGGCGCCCGATGGGGGACTAGCAAGCCCACACGGGTTTGATATTACGCAGTCGTATTTCTATCTACATATCTACTCTGCACTTGAAGATCAACCACATAAAATAGTCTATTCCAATTGTGTTATCGTTGTTCACAACCATATTGATGTTCCCTGGCAGTCTCCTTTGATGCATAAGTCGTGGTTTGATATTACGCAGTCGTATTTCTATCTATATATCTACTCTGCACTTGAAGATCAACCACACAAAATAGTCTATTCCAACTGTGTTATCGTTGTTCACAACCATATTGATGTTCCCCTGGCAGTCTCCTTTGATGCATAAGTCGTGGTTTGATATTACGCAGTCGTATTTCTATCTATATATCTACTCTGCACTTGAAGACCAACCACATAAAATAGTCTATTCCAATTGTGTTATCGTTGTTCACAACCATATTGATGTTCCCCTGGCCGTCTCCTTTGATGCATAAGTCGTGGTTTGATATTACGCAGTCGTATTTCTATCTATATATCTACTCTGCACTTGAAGATCAACCACACAAAATAGTCTATTCCAACTGTGTTATCGTTGTTCACAACCATATTGATGTTCCCCTGGCAGTCTCCTTTGATGCATAAGTCGTGGTTTGATATTCATCATCATCATTATCAGCCAATTCAATCATTAGATGATGTGGCCTCTTCGAGTCGTGGATTCAGGTAGGCTTTCAGCAGTCTTCTCCAAGTGGGACGGTCTTGGGCAGTTCTCTGCCAGGTGTTACCAGCGATCTTCTTGATGTCTTTGTCCCATCTGTCTGGTGGTCTTCCTCTAGGCCTCCGGTGCTCTCTCGGACTCCACTCCAGTACTAGCTTCGTCCACCTGTTGTCTTTTCTTCTTGCGACGTGGCCAGCCCACTGCCATTTCAAGGAACCTACTCTCTCTAAGATGTCATTAACCTTCGTCACAGACCGGATGTCATCTGCCCTTTTCCTGTCCTTTCTTGTATAGCCCAGCATTGATCTCTCCATGGCTCTCTGTGCTGTCCTAAGTTTCCCTTTTGTGAATGAGTTCAGTGTCCATGTCTCGCATCCGTACGTCATCACAGGAAGAATGCATTGATCAAATACTGCTTTCTTCAGATTTACTGGCATTTTTGATCTGAATACTTTTGAATTCTTCCCAAATGCTTGCCAACCAAGCTTGATGCGTCGATAGATTTCTGGTCTTATGTCTCCCTTCATATTTATAATCTGGCCAAGGTAGACATATTCACTGACCTCTTGTAGTAGACTGTCCTTGACTTTCACATCTCCAGCTGGGACCCATTAGTTGGATATTACTTTTGTTTTGGAAAGGTTCAAGTTCAAGCCAACCAGCTGACATTCCGATGCAAGATCTGTAACTAATTTTTGCAGCTCTGCGAAGTCTTTGGCCAGTAAGGCAATATCATCAGCAAATCTCAAGTTGGTAAGCCTTCTTCCATTAATTCTGATTCCCTTACCTTCCCAGCTCAGCTTTGACATAGCCATTTCCAATACATCAGAGAACAGTTTTGGGGAGATGGGATCGCCTTGCTTGACACCCCTCATGATGCGGAATTCTTGAGTTGATTCGCCGATGTTAACATAAGCTGAAGAATTCTCGTAGATTTTCCTGAGCACTTCAATGTATATGCTGCTCCCACTCCTTGCTCACTCAAAGCTTGGAGAACAGCTACATGGCTAACGGAGTCAAATGCCTTTTCAAAGTCAACAAAGGCAATGCAGAGAGGCAGTTGGTATTCATTCGCTCTGCTTATCACTTCACTAACGGTCAGAATGTGGTCAATAGTGCTAAAATTGCTTCGGAATCCAGCTTGTTCTATAGGTTGGGCTAAGTCTAGGGTGGAACTAATTCGATTTAACAAGATCTTTGTAAAAATTTTGTACAAAATTGAGAGCAAACTGATAGGACGGTAGTTTTTAATATTGTGAATACTTCCTTTCTTGTGTATCAAAATAATCTTAGCCTTGTTCCACGATAGTGGGATTGAAGCATAGTGCAGGCAGGAAGTAAATACTTTTGCCAAGTGATTTATTGTTACCTCTCCTGCCAGTTTGAGGATGTCAACGCTGAGCTCATCATCACCCGGCACTGTTCTCTTCTTCATGCTATCTAGAGCACACTTGACTTCCGATGGGAGTATATTTGGAACACTAGACTAGGTATATCATTTAAATTAGATACACTCAAATTTTCCCCTGTATTGCTATACAAATTGCTATAAAAGTCTCTGATGAACTTCAAAACCGCCTCCTTTTCAGTGATTCGACTGTCATTTCCATCGAGTGCGATAATGTGCTTTTTACCGATTGTGAGTTTGCGTTTGGCTGACTTTAAACTTGTCTTGTTCTCCAAGCTTGCTCGTAAGGTGTCTTCAGTGAATTTCTGTATGTCAGTTTTCATTTCTCTTCGCACTGCCTTACATAGTTCGGAGTACGCCTCCATATCACGATCGGTTTGGATTTTCATTTCTCTCCTCTGTTGTAAAAGGGTTTCAGTTTTGGCACTGAATTTCTTTGGTTGTTTATTTTTTTGGCATAGGCCACCGACTTCTTGTGCACTCGAAACAATCATTTCCGCCAAATCACAATCTTTAGTTACGTGGAACTTGCTTTGGAGGACTTCTTGGAATTTCGAGGAATGTTCTTCCAGGTTTTTGAGGTTGATTACCCTTCTCTTCCCTTTCATAAGTTTACTCCTTTCATTTCTTACATTGAGTTCGACCCTTGCTCTCACAAGACGGTGATCACTGCCAGTGTTGAACTGATTTAGCACTGATACGTCTTTTACAATCTGCGGAATATTTGACAGAATAAAGTCTATCTCATTTTTGACACTGAAATTTTGGCTCCTCCAAGTCCATTTTCGGTCAGGGTGCTTCTTAAAGAACGTATTCATGATGGACATACTGGTGTACTCAGCGAACTGGACTAATCTCTCACCTCTATCGTTTCGGTCGTCAATCCCATAGTTGCCCACCACTGTGTCGCCTTGTTTCTTGGTGCCAACTTTTGCATTGAAATCGCCAATGACCATCTGGAAGTGACAATCACTATCTTTTTTACAGGTGTTATCCAGACTTTCGTAAAAGGATTCAATTTCTTCGTCAGGGTGACTTGACGTGGGAGCGTACACCTGAACAATCTGTATTTTATACCTATTTGACACCTTCAGGACCATTCGAGCTGTCCTGCTGGAAGTTCCTTCTAAGACAGATACTCTATCAGCAATATTCTTGTTGATTAAGAACCCAACTCCATTGAGTTTTCCTTCTGGGTCGCCACAAAAGTAAAACAAGTTGCCAGAGCGAAAAACGGAGACAATCTTACCCTTTTCGGCGAACTTCGCTTAAACCAACAATACTCCAGTTTATTTTTGTAAGCTCTTTCTCGATCTCTTCTAGTCTGTCGTTGCCTATTAGAGAGCAACAGTTATATGTACAGACGTGAAGAGTCTGTATCTTCTTCTCAGCACCACTTGGTGTTTGGGACATCAAAGTTGCTCCCACCCGGAGATCCGACTGTGGGGCTATTACTCCGGAAAATTTAACATTAATGTCACACAACATAACTCGAAGGTGAGAAGCATAATCGCCACGCTTGCTTCAGAACGGATTGGCGATATAATTTCCAGGCCGCCCCTGACATGGGGTACAGACACCTTTGGTAGGCCGCTCCACTAGAGTACAGACGCCACCACACTGCTAGTTTTGGTCCACCCCGGGTATTTCATTTCCCCGGTGCCACCCATATCTGGGAGGCTTTCCCCTATCCGCCACCTGGGGAGGCGCCCGATGGGGGACTAGCAAGCCCACACGGGTTTGATATTACGCAGTCGTATTTCTATCTACATATCTACTCTGCACTTGAAGATCAACCACATAAAATAGTCTATTCCAATTGTGTTATCGTTGTTCACAACCATATTGATGTTCCCCTGGCAGTCTCCTTTGATGCATAAGTCGTGGTTTGATATTACGCAGTCGTATTCTATCTATATATCTACTCTGCACTTGAAGATCAACCACACAAGATAGTCTATTCCAACTGTGTTATCGTTGTTCACAACCATATTGATGTTCCCCTGGCAGTCTCCTTTGATGCATAAGTCGTGGTTTGATATTACGCAGTCGTATTTCTATCTATATATCTACTCTGCACTTGAAGACCAACCACATAAAATAGTCTATTCCAATTGTGTTATCGTTGTTCACAACCATATTGATGTTCCCCTGGCAGTCTCCTTTGATGCATAAGTCGTGGTTTGATATTACGCAGTCGTATTTCTATCTATATATCTACTCTGCACTTGAAGATCAGCCCCTGGCAGTCTCCTTTGATGCATAAGTCGTGGTTTGATATTACGCAGTCGTATTTCTATCTATATATCTACTCTGCACTTGAAGACCAACCACATAAAATAGTCTATTCCAATTGTGTTATCGTTGTTCACAACCATATTGATGTTCCCCTGGCAGTCTCCTTTGATGCATAAGTCGTGGTTTGATATTACGCAGTCGTATTTCTATCTATATATCTACTCTCCACTTGAAGATCAACAACACAAAATAGTCTATTCTAACCGTGTTATCGTTGTTCACAACCATATTGATGTTCCTCTGGCAGTATCCTTTGATGCATAAGTCGTGGTTTGATATTACGCAGTCGTATTTCTATCTATATATCTACTCTGCACTTGAAGATCAAACACATAAAATAGTCTATTCCAATTGTGTTATCGTTGTTCACAACCATATTGATGTTCCCCTGGCCGTCTCCTTTGATGCATTAGTCGTGGTTTGATATTACGCAGTCGTATTTCTATCTATATATCTACTCTGCACTTGAAGATCAACCACACAAAATAGTCTATTCCAACTGTGTTATCGTTGTTCACAACCATATTGATGTTCCCCTGGCAGTTTCCTTTGATGCATAAGTCGAGGTTTGATATTCATCATCATCATCATCAGCCAATTCAATCATTAGATGATGTGGCCTCTTCGAGTCGAGGATTCAGGTAGGCCTCCAGCAGTCTTCTCCAAGTGGGACGGTCTTGGGCAGTTCTCTGCCAGGTGTTACCAGCGATCTTCTTGATGTCTTTGCCCCATCTGTCTGGTGGTCTTCCTCTAGGCCTCCGGTGCTCTCTCGGACTCCACTCCAGTACTAGCTTCGTCCACCTGTTGTCTTTTCTTCTTGCGATGTGGCCAGCCCACTGCCATTTCAAGGAACCTACTCTCTCTAAGATGTCATTAACCTTCGTCACAGACCGGATGTCATCTGCCCTTTTCCTGTCCTTTCTTGTATACCCCAGCATTGATCTCTCCATGGCTCTCTGTGCTGTCCTAAGTTTCCCTTTTGTGAATGAGTTCAATGTCCATGTCTCGCATCCGTACGTCATCACAGGAAGAATGCATTGATCAAATACTGCTTTCTTCAGATTTACTGGCATTTTTGATCTGAATACTTTTGAATTCTTCCCAAATGCTTGCCAACCAAGCTTGATGCGTCGATAGATTTCTGGTCTTATGTCTCCCTTCATATTTATAATCTGGCCAAGGTAGACATATTCACTGACCTCTTGTAGTAGACTGTCCTTGACTTTCACATCTCCAGCTGGGACCCATTAGTTGGATATTACTTTTGTTTTGGAAAGGTTCAAGTTCAAGCCAACCAGCTGACATTCCGATGCAAGATCTGTAACTAAGTTTTGGAGCTCTGCGAAGTCTTTGGCCAGTAAGGCAATATCATCAGCAAATCTCAAGTTGGTAATCCTTCTTCCATTAATTCTGATTCCCTTACCTTCCCAGCTCAGCTTTGACATAGCCATTTCCAATACATCAGAGAACAGTTTTGGGGAGATGGGATCGCCTTGCTTGACACCCCTCATGATGCGGAATTCTTGAGTTGATTCGCCGATGTTAACATAAGCTGAAGAATTCTCGTAGATTTTCCTGAGCACTTCAATGTATATGCTGCTCCCACTCCTTGCTCACTCAAAGCTTGGAGAACAGCTACATGGCTAACGGAGTCAAATGCCTTTTCAAAGTCAACAAAGGCAATGCAGAGAGGCAGTTGGTATTCATTCGCTCTGCTTATCACTTCACTAACGGTCAGAATGTGGTCAATAGTGCTAAAATTGCTTCGGAATCCAGCTTGTTCTATAGGTTGGGCTAAGTCTAGGGTGGAACTAATTCGATTTAACAAGATCTTTGTAAAAATTTTGTACAAAATTGAGAGCAAGCTGATAGGACGGTAGTTTTTAATATTGTGAATACTTCCTTTCTTGTGTATCAAAATAATCTTAGCCTTGTTCCACGATAGTGGGATTGGAGCATAGTGCAGGCAGGAAGTAAATACTTTTGCCAAGTGATTTATTGTTACCTCTCCTGCCAGTTTGAGGATGTCAACGCTGAGCTCATCATCACCCGGCACTGTTCTCTTCTTCATGCTATCTAGAGCACACTTGACTTCCGATGGGAGTATATTTGGAACACTAGACTAGGTATATCATTTAAATTAGATACACTCAAATTTTCCCCTGTATTGCTATACAAATTGCTATAAAAGTCTCTGATGAACTTCAAAACCGCCTCCTTTTCAGTGATTCGACTGTCATTTCCATCGAGTGCGATAATGTGCTTTTTACCGATTGTGAGTTTGCGTTTGGCTGACTTTAAACTTGTCTTGTTCTCCAAGCTTGCTCGTAAGGTGTCTTCAGTGAATTTCTGTATGTCAGTTTTCATTTCTCTTCGCACTGCCTTACATAGTTCGGAGTACGCCTCCATATCACGATCGGTTTGGATTTTCATTTCTCTCCTCTGTTGTAAAAGGGTTTCAGTTTTGGCACTGAATTTCTTTGGTTGTTTATTTTTTTGGCATAGGCCACCGACTTCTTGTGCACTCGAAACAATCATTTCCGCCAAATCACAATCTTTAGTTACGTGGAACTTGCTTTGGAGGACTTCTTGGAATTTCGAGGAATGTTCTTCCAGGTTTTTGAGGTTGATTACCCTTCTCTTCCCTTTCATAAGTTTACTCCTTTCATTTCTTACATTGAGTTCGACCCTTGCTCTCACAAGACGGTGATCACTGCCAGTGTTGAACTGATTTAGCACTGATACGTCTTTTACAATCTGCGGAATATTTGACAGAATAAAGTCTATCTCATTTTTGACACTGAAATTTTGGCTCCTCCAAGTCCATTTTCGGTCAGGGTGCTTCTTAAAGAACGTATTCATGATGGACATACTGGTGTACTCAGCGAACTGGACTAATCTCTCACCTCTATCGTTTCGGTCGTCAATCCCATAGTTGCCCACCACTGTGTCGCCTTGTTTCTTGGTGCCAACTTTTGCATTGAAATCGCCAATGACCATCTGGAAGTGACAATCACTATCTTTTTTACAGGTGTTATCCAGACTTTCGTAAAAGGATTCAATTTCTTCGTCAGGGTGACTTGACGTGGGAGCGTACACCTGAACAATCTGTATTTTATACCTATTTGACACCTTCAGGACCATTCGAGCTGTCCTGCTGGAAGTTCCTTCTAAGACAGATACTCTATCAGCAATATTCTTGTTGATTAAGAACCCAACTCCATTGAGTTTTCCTTCTGGGTCGCCACAAAAGTAAAACAAGTTGCCAGAGTGCAAACGGAGACAGTCTTACCCTTTTCGGCGAACTTCGCTTAAACCAACAATACTCCAGTTTATTTTTGTAAGCTCTTTCTCGATCTCTTCTAGTCTGTCGTTGCCTATTAGAGAGCGACAGTTATATGTACAGACGTGAAGAGTCTGTATCTTCTTCTCAGCACCACTTGGTGTTTGGGACATCAAAGTTGCTCCCACCCGGAGATCCGACTGTGGGGCTATTACTCCGGAAAATTTAACATTAATGTCACACAACATAACTCGAAGGTGAGAAGCATAATCGCCACGCTTGCTTCAGAACGGATTGGCGAAATAATTTCCAGGCCGCCCCTGACATGGGGTACAGACACCTTTGGTAGGCCGCTCCACTAGAGTACAGACGCCACCACACTGCTAGTTTTGGTCCACCCCGGGTATTTCATTTCCCCGGTGCCACCCATATCTGGGAGGCTTTCCCCTATCCGCCACCTGGGGAGGCGCCCGATGGGGGACTAGCAAGCCCACACGGGTTTGATATTACGCAGTCGTATTTCTATCTACATATCTACTCTGCACTTGAAGATCAACCACATAAAATAGTCTATTCCAATTGTGTTATCGTTGTTCACAACCATATTGATGTTCCCCTGGCAGTCTCCTTTGATGCATAAGTCGTGGTTTGATATTACGCAGTCGTATTTCTATCTATATATCTACTCTGCACTTGAAGATCAACCACACAAAATAGTCTATTCCAACTGTGTTATCGTTGTTCACAACCATATTGATGTTCCCCTGGCAGTCTCCTTTGATGCATAAGTCGTGGTTTGATATTACGCAGTCGTATTTCTATCTATATATCTACTCTGCACTTGAAGACCAACCACATAAAATAGTCTATTCCAATTGTGTTATCGTTGTTCACAACCATATTGATGTTCCCCTGGCAGTCTCCTTTGATGCATAAGTCGTGGTTTGATATTACGCAGTCGTATTTCTATCTATATATCTACTCTGCACTTGAAGATCAACCACACAAAATAGTCTATTCCAACTGTGTTATCGTTGTTCACAACCATATTGATGTTCCCCTGGCAGTCTCCTTTGATGCATAAGTCGTGGTTTGATATTACGCAGTCGTATTTCTATCTATATATCTACTCTGCACTTGAAGATCAACCACACAAAATAGTCTATTCCAATTGTGTTATCGTTGTTCACAACCATATTGATGTTCCCCTGGCCGTCTCCTTTGATGCATAAGTCGTGGTTTGATATTACGCAGTCGCATTTCTCGATTGTCTTAAACATCCCGTCCAAATCTTGAGTTACATCCAAATCCAAAAGGTAATAGTCGTATACAGGTGGTTGCTGCAAAATTCCAGGCAGCAGTTGCATTAGAACATCCATTTTTACGTCAGATAATTCTACTTTATAGGGGTATAGATATAGGATTTTGTATATTTCTTCGAAATTGTTCCCAGTGCTTCCTTGATACTTTTATCCAATACTCCTCGTGATGTCACACTGTTGTTCCAATGGAGGAGAGGGATTAGCTTCACTTTGACACCTTGTCTTGCAGCGACATCCTTGGAGAATTTACTGCGTAGGTAATAGTTAAATGAACCACACATCTCCTTCTTTAACATAACAGATAGACCGTTATCTATCTGATCCTGACAGTCCACTTGATCACAGATTTAAACCACCATATGCTATCGCAAAGCGGTTCTGTAATAGGAGTAAGAACATTTAAATTCTTCTTCCTAAGTAGCGTACGATTTTCTAAGTAATTTCTGTTGCCCCAGTCAGATACAAGATTGTCCAAGTCCTCCAGTAATAACAATAAACCAAACTTTCGTGTATTGATCTCGTCCTCGTCTGTAAAAGCTGAGTTAAACCCTTCGGAAGTATCCATGTTGACACTTCCCAGTACCGCGATGGACTAATTGGTTGCGGCTGTTTGGCCTCCCTTTATACTGTAAAGATCCAGGATGTGGTACTTCCGGTCACATGACCTTTCAATCATATCTTATAAACTTGGTTGTATCGGAACTCTGTGGATTCTAGTTAAGTTATTTTGTGTCTCAGCTTCTGGCGGATGCCCCCACTCGTACGTGGATTGCTATTGGAGGTCCTGTGTTCACGTTATTCCGCTGTAGGCAGACTGCTACGCTATTCTGGCTATCACTAGGGAATACAAAATATCACCATTTACTGTTGATAGTAACAGTAAATGCCCATATGTTGGAGTCCCACCCGAAAATTATGGATTGAAGCAGGTTTGCTACATCAATGGGCACACAAGAAACCCGATTATAAAGCTCCAATCCCACCGAAATTTGCTTAAAATGTATGGTTATAATGTATCTACGTGTGGTGGGCTGGATGTTGTGAAACCAGCAACAGAACAACAGTTGGCTGTGCTTAAAACCAACAGAATAAATACATTTAATGAACACTCGTTTCCACAAGAATGTGCAGCAGAGAAGCAGGTAGCGCACGCCAAGTAAGTTATGGAGTGTTATAGCAAATTTGTTATAGCAAGAAATAAGACTTATTAAAATCACCGAACGCTCTTATATAGAATAACTTTGGATGGAACAAAGCTAATTGGAAAAGCCATAAGTCTGATACTGCATAGAAAAAAAATGAGATATGTTTTGGAATTTTGAGAACATAGCTTCCTTGTACATCTAAAATTACTGGCTAGAGAAAGAATTATAACAGCCCAATGTAAATTTAGCTTAAAGATAGCATTTAAGGTCTATGTTATTAAAACTGCACGAAACAAAAATGATGAAAGAGTTGTTTTCTGTGCAAAATAGTATACACAGAAGCTAAAAAAAACTTTTACAAGAACATTTATTTTCAAATTGTTTCTATCCTGCCGAAAAACACAAAAAAGACTCTTGTTTATCTGTGTGTATGAGAGGTGGGTGGTTGGATATCCTTGCAAAGTAGTTGAAACAAGGTAGTTCAGTTCAAGGCAACTCTCGTTTCCTATCAGTATGAACTGTCAATGGGAGGTATATAGGGTTGATGGGAGTCTCAACAACCTTATACCGTGGCAAAACTGATGAGAAGAATCCATGCGTTGTAAGAATCAATCTATCGTTGTGATAGGAATTCACTGCAATGTTACACTCGACACGGATTGTACTGATGGGCAGTATATCCGCAGTCTGCTCGGATATGAAAAAACTATTAGGATCCTTCTTCAAATCCTATTCTTTTGTGAAAACGAGTAGGCCTCCTATTGAGCCTTTCTAATTAAAGTAAAACATTCCATTCAACATTCCTATTTCGAATTTTCTTTCGCACAAAACTCGATCCCTTTCACAGACTGTTTTAGAGCTGGTTTAAATCACCGGTATCGTATGCACCAGGATCTATTTCCACAATTTCTTTTCTACCATAAGTTTCCAGATACAGTTTATTGCTGACCTCCATGATATTCAGGATGATTTTGTTTGCCTCCAGCGCAATCAGCGCAATACCCCATTCCGCAACGCTTAAGTCATCTGGTGGGAAGTAATTCGCATACAATGCACGGTCATTCTTTTAAAATCAGGATATATGACATTGCATCTGAACCTCAACTAGAGAATGGATGCTTAATGCACCTCCTTATATATCCTTTCTTGTAAACGTTAAGAGGAATATGTTGCGTAGATAACCACACAGGTAGGTATTAAAGTCTTGGTAGCGTAGGAAATTGTAGAATACTTGTCCTCTGCTGGCAGAATATCGTTGTAACTCTTCTGGAAGTTGCAGGTCACCAAATGAGTGGAAACAGTAAACGTTATTTGGATTTTTTACCAGTATCCCAGACCCAGTATCCCAGACCCAGACCCAGTATCCCAGACCCTCCAACAACATCTACATTGAGAAGTCCTCATTCTGTGGATTTCCACATAGTCTTTGGTAATGCATTCCCCATAAGCTCACCTCAGAATCTTGGATGTTGAATTCTGAAATTTTTTTCTGAAAAACTTAAGCGGATCTATAATTGTAAGCACTTTATCCTGTACAATGGCTAAGTGGCTTTTTTTTCGAGTATGAAGAGATTCAAGGTACGGTCCTTTCTTGATGGCTACTGCTTTCATCATGCACTTGTGTCTTCTTTCCTCCTCATGTTGCTCCTGGGAATTCATTGCGTTCTTGACTCTTCTGGTAATATCTGCGGCACCACCAGCCAGACAACCTACTGCTGAAAGACCTATGAGGACTGGAATGAGGAAGGGAATAATTCCAGCTGATGTCTTTCTATTGGTAGAATTCTGTATGCTTTGATCAGTCTTCTCGTTCCTTTATTAGTCAGAGTGCTTTTAGCTGCTTACATCATTGTTAGGTTACTGTTTTTTAATCACCTGTCCATCTTCTTCTTCACCTTTCTCTTCCTCTTCTTTAGTGTGTGACGTATTGCATTCATAACTTGCTTGAAATACATCCCCAAGCCCAACTTAATTTTACCAAGTGTATTTCTTTCAACTGTGAATGCTGCACTGTCTTGACCTATGCAAATAACCCTTGTTGTACTTACCCTCTTTGCTTTGTCAGCTGGAATTCGATCTGCAGCCTGATGTCCTGGGAGATCTCTGTTTCCTGCATATGCAGTGTTGTGTTCCGTACGCAACATGTTAAGCAGATTAATCTCGTATCACCGTGTGCCAACCATTTTTGAAGCGTTGTTCCATGTCCACAAAATGTGTAATTCATCCAGCAGTTTCTCGACAACATCACACCCTCCTATAATGCATCTCCTGTCATACACATAAAGGTACCAGTGTGGTGGTTGTGGTCTGCGCAACCTATTATACAGTGAATCGTCAGCATCAATCAGATTGTTTTGTGTTGTGGAAAAACCAAGTCATTTAACTAGCACACTATTCTCTTGAGTTATTATGATCCTAGCCAGCCGCGGTGGCCGAGTGGTTCTAGGCGCCTCAGTCCGGAACCACGTGGCTGCTACGGTCGCAGGTTCGAATCCTGCCTCGGGCATGGATGTGTGTACTGTCCTTAGGTTAGTTAGGTTTAAGTAGTTCTAAGTCTACCGGACTGATGACCTCAGATTTTAAGTCCCATAGTGCTTAGAGCCATGTGAACCACTTATTATGGTCATCTTTATAAGAAACAAATCTGTTTGTCAGCTTTTCAGCATTTCATGTGTGTAAAAGCATCCTGAAATTTCCGTATTACTACTATCGTTTAAAATATAAGTCATAGGATTCATTCTCTGCACCTTGCAAACCGCAAATATCTCAGTTGACCAATATGGTATGTGCGACTTCTCAAATGCTGTTATGTTTTTAAATACTTATTTAATCACTCACATTAAACTTTAGTTCGCATGGGTCCAGCACTTTAATGTGACTGTGTACTGTTCCCAGGAGTCCATTATCATGAACATCGATTATTCTCACATGTTCCACAATATCTGCCTTCTGGTGGATGAATGTTGAGTAGTGGTGTATTCCATATCGCCCCATCATGGTATTGAAATAAGTATTGTGGAACTCTCCACTGTGGTCCGCTTGAAGGTTGTCCAGACATCGATTCATTCCTGTCTGCCACGAACGCTCAAATACCTCTGCCACATCTCTCCCCGTTTTTGTTTTGAAAGGTCCAAGTAATTTTAGAGTATGTATCAATGACCATTAAAATGTACTTGAAACTATTATTCACACATGAATCTTTCCTCATATCTACAAGATCAGCCTGCCGTGGGTCGTCGAAATGTTTAATCATAACATGTCTCTCCATGCTTATTCGATATTATCTCTGTCTCTAAGCTCTGAAATTATTGAAACAATCCCATTCGAAACAGCTGTATTACTAGCGGCACTGATGCTATGAACAATCATAGCCAATCTTTTATCTCACTGAGATCGTCATAATATGCTGAATGTCAATACCATCACTGCTGCTATTTTCACAATCTAATATAGATTTTATAATGGTTTGCATTCTGCACTGCTTTGGCTTTCTGGTACTCTGTCTGCTTCCTTGTGTATATCAGTTAGATGCGACATTTTATCACACATTTCCAGATGTTTAGCTGAATAATGTAGGGTTTTCGAAGGTCTCAGCTAAATAAGGTTAACTACAACTTCAGTTTTTTGAAATTCCCTGCCACTAATCCATATTTGGGAACAGTTAAACTTATAGGCTATGTGCCCAGCATGTGTGGTTTTACGTGGCTGATGAAGAATATTTTGTCTGTCCTAGCATCGTTATGAATATTCATGAGACTGCTAATAGGATCATCGTCATCGTCATATAATTTTACCGAGAGCTGCCTTAGAGATTCAGTAAGTAGCTTAAAGGTTTTTCTCAATGTTTGATCCCATTCCAAATGTCCTTCTCTTAGCAACCGTAATTCTCTCACAATGCCTTCCACGCTTTGATCACTTTATGCTTAGTTGGTACCATGTTATATACTAAGCAGAGTTCTGTGTGCGTTAGAACTTATATACACTCTTTTACACTTTATTGACCTTCAAAATTAAGTTATTTACTTTATTTTTAATTACATAAACCCTATCATTCACTGTATTGATTAGTCTCAGAAGGATCAGACAATACATCAGTAGTTCCTTGTGTACACTCCCTACTTTACAGTGGTCAGCTCGAATTTTTCCATGTACAAGCGGCTATTCTGTCTACGTATTAGCAATCCTCTCAAGTTGATTGGTTGGTATGCATGTGACCTTGTCTGTGGTGCAATGTATACTGATGTAGCCACTTCTTTTCATAAAAACACGCATAGGAGGTCTTGAAAGGTCTCTTGTTTTGTCAAAAACAGGAAAACCATTGTGTGTGTGATTCCAGATATATCTTTACAAATTCATTGAGTGACAAATCATTTCCTTCATGTGCTAGACAAACATGCTTTCGATTCAGACCGTCTTGTTTGAAGACTGTAATGACGTTTGCATTATACCTCGCCATGTGTTTTGGGATACTGGACTATGTTTGACTCAAATAAAATACAGAAACAGCCATATGACGACCGAAACAGAAATATTTTCTAATTTGGACGTGGTTTTCCGCAGCAGTGTCATCAAATGTTTACATGGTGTTTGGCTTTATATTTTCTCCATGCAGGTATGTTAGAAGTGACTTGAGAACATTTGCCTCCCACAACTGGATGGACCTACAATTATTGCTTGTATATTATCAGGAAGGAGCTCCTATTCTTCTTCTTCTTCTTCTTCTCCTCCTCCTCCTCATCGGGACCAGCAACTTACAAAAACTCTCTGTGACAGTGATTCTTCACCCACCCTGCCATGATACTGACTATATCAGGTATTGAAGCACTAAATTCTGCACATATTTTCCTCAAATTAATAGGAGCATCAGAAAACTGGGGTATTCTATCTATAAATTTAGCTTGGATAGACTCCATCTCAACTGAAGTCGACTTCGGCACTACACTGATACATTAACTACAGCACTGTTCTAAATCGTGTACACATACACCACGCACATGTAAATGGTTCACAGTATCATTGTACACAGCTTGAATACACGATAGCAATAGCTCCAGTCTGTCTAACACAAGAGATAGTACCTTCATTAACCAAATAAGTTCGATATAGTGTGGTAAATTGATCGGTCTCCAGATTTCACCCTGAGCATTGCATCATCGTACATTGAAGTGATAGACAGCCTCAGGCCAGAACAGGAAATTCCAGCTATGCATTATACTCTGTAGTCATCTGAGCATTCATGTATGATATTGCACAATATAATCTTCCCATTAGAGCTCATTAAACTGCACTTTAACACTCTTTGTGTCATTTTCGATCCCCACCACCACACGTCAGAGACTGTCTGCTGCTTCTGTGCCTATATGTAGAACCTTTGATCCACTAACAACTAAATTATATGTGGAAGTGAATAACGGTAGTGCACAAGGAGCGACTGGTATCTTCTTATCCACCACTTCCACACTTTGTCCTTGCAGTATCAATGTTCTCCAGTTCAGTGGCTGGTGCTTATGTTGGAGTTGAGTACTGACCTGCACCACGTTGTTTGAAACCCCAGTGCACTTTTGCGAGTCGGAGACACAATAGCTGCTCCTTGTTCTGCTCACCAGGTGTACCGCAGGATCCCAAGTGCCGGCTGCTGCTGCAGGCCCCGACAAGCCGGATGTCACCTCTGCAAGTCTGCACATGCTGGAGGTCAGCTTACGTCTCCTGTAAAGAAGAAGAACGACTGTTGCATGTGTGGCAGAAACAATAACAAAGAGAACTAACGAGTACTTCAGCTGGGAGGTGCTGTACAGTCTGGGCCGCTGCTGTGGTTGATGTCTCATTATCCTTCCACTGATTCGGACCGGCGGGCTCACTTTACATTCCTGGTGTCATGATCACGTGACCAGATGGCACATTGCCATTGGTTTCCGCCAGTTTTGTCACCCATGATGTCACAATTTAGAACGCACCCTAGTGGCGGTATTGTGAACTATATCAATCAGGCTGTAGTTGTTGAAGAGCATAAATTCATCTCTTAGCCGTATTGACAGACCAATTCAAAAACAGTAGGCAGTTCCAGCACAAGCAACTATCTGTTTGAGTTGCGAGATGCATCTTCAGCCTATCTCACTGCATCATTATTTGCTGAAAAGTATAATTATTGTTACACTCCTCAATTATCTTTCCTTTCCAATTCTCATGTAGAGCGCTGTGGACACAGTTACAGGTAATACATAGATTAAAGTCTCTGTGTTCAACATCAACGTCTTGTCATTTGAACACGCTGTGAGCATTTATCTCCTTTTCCTCCCAACAGCATGAGATCCAAAATAAAGAAAAAAAATTAGATTCTTCCTCAGCAGCATCTTAACAGAGACTGATCGATTTTTCCCGCCAATTTTTTTTCCAGGGATGGTGGGGTAAGAGTGGTGGGAGGATAGGGATTTGGGAAGGGGGAAGCAAATGACATCATCAGTGTGACGACACCAAGGTATGGGGGGCAGGGGTGTGGGGACAGTTTACTATATTGGATTAAATTAAAACTCCACTAAATTCCCCCTGCTCCAAGACTTGCATAGTAAATTGAAACGTCCCCTTCGAAAAATTTATACATGACTGTGCTTAAACTGACACACAATATTTTTAGCGCAACGCAATCTGACTTTCAAAAATCAATACAAAAGAATGGCCCTGACTAGCAATAACCTATACCTTTCACAAATCACTTAACTCACAAAAATCTTCATTACTCAAGCTACTGCAATACAGCGAGCGCCACTACTGCCAGCTAAATAAAAGATTCAAACTACTGAAGGCACTAACTACTGATAGGAATAGTTAGCAAATGAAAGATTTTGATAGAGAACATACAATGTATTTACCTTAATAGTGTTCAAAAGTCATAATATATATAGCAGTTCATGACATCCAGTCTTACAAATTTCAAAACTCCGCCATTTCTCTCCCCACATCCACCACTGCTGGCGGCTCACCTCCAACTGCGGAACGCTACGCGCTGTTCACATCCAGCTGCCCAACACTACAATGGCAGACAACAATGCAAACTAGCCACAGACTGGACACAGCACAGCCAGTGATTTTCATACAGAGAGCGCTACGTGGCGGCGGCGTTACCAATACAAAAACCTAAATAGCCCCCATGCTCCCCACAAAAAATTTTACAAATTGTTTTGGGCACTGGGCAATACATATTTGTTAAAATTTTTCATAATCGTAATTACGATAACAAAGAAATGAAATGCACACACTTATTGATACAATGTTGGTCAAAAGCTAAAATTTTCTCACAGTCCATAAAGGTAGTCCTGATCATTCATCATAATAGTAATTACAGTTTTTTTCACAAAGTCTCATTAGTAAAAGAAATTGCACACAGAAGTAATGGATTTCCATGCAGTCTTGAAGAAGTAGTGTTGTCCTTCCAACGGAAAGACAGTGCTGACTCTTGACATGCAGACAGGTAATGGGCCACAACAGAGCAAACCCACAGCAGAGTCATTCGACGTTTTGAAGAATATTGGTGGGTAGGTCATCACACAGCAGATCCACTGTAGTCCTGGTAGAGATTATGGTATTGGTAGGCCACCAGAGCTGCAGACCCACTGCAGTCCTTGTAGAAATAATGGTAATGGTGGGCCATCAAAGATGCAGACCCACTGTAGTCCTTGTAAAGACGGCCAGCAGCCATCTGTTGCAACTGTGCAGGTGCACAATCACCATTGAAGAGTCTTGCAGTTAATATAGCAAGTCCATGAACCACCACTTGTGCACTCACGAAGTTTTTTGGAATTGTGCTTAGAACCAGCAATGCTGTTAACCAGTCCCTTGCTGAATTATTAACACACGTGCAAACACTATCACTCCCTACTTCTCACATATTGTCCATATACTATGACCAACAGAAATGTGTGCAGTGAAGTGTAACTTACAAGTTACTTAATTAGATGAACTGGTGTCAATTACATTTGAAATTTATGACATGTGAATACAATTACAAAGGTACAGAAAACATCATTAAACACCATAATAACACACATAACATTTGTGGTACAGGCTTTACAAAAGAATCGAACTAACATATACATCAGTGTTACAGGAATTATGACATAAGTAAATACATAAAAGATCAGAATAATAATTGAAACATCAACTTCACACAAGAGCATTAAAACAGAAAAGAATTAATAATGTCTAACATCTTTACAAAGTAAATAACATATTATTAATGCGAATTATATTTGAGGATAACAGTATTCCTCATCATAGTTCATGTAGCTGAGTATTAGAAAAATTCTACAACATAAATCTTATTAGCTAAACACATAAAGACAGGAAAAGCACAAATACACAAGAGTACACAAACACATAGTGGGATAACACAAAAGGAAAGGACAGGGTTCGTTTTCAGTGTAACATTTGGTACTGCAGTCCAACCCAAAACTTCATGCGATAGGTCTTTCGTCTTATTTCAACATTTGTTTCCATCAAAAAAATCCTATCCAAGCATGCTTTCTGTATTTTTCTCGTATAACCTCTCAGTGAATTTCTTCAAATTCATCGCAACTCATTCTCTTATAGGCTATCCCCTCTTAAGCTAACTTAAATCTACTGAGCTCAGATGCTAAACTAAGGGCCGAGGCAATGCAGCAGCACAAAACAATTAACACGAACAGCAATGACAAAAAAATTCAAATTGGCAAAGTAAGCAACAATATTACAACTAATATAAGGCAATGAGCAGCAAACAAGAAAAATAAATCAGTAGTAAACTGGCTTAGCAGAGTAACAGAAAGTCAAATTCAGTAACACTATGCCTGTCAAACAGCAGCAGCAAATGAAATAACTTATATCTAAACATGACATAGCTCAAGCAGAAAAAAATATTACACTAAAGACAACAGTGCAGATAAGGGAAATGTATATTCATCTTTTAATGTCTATGTAATTAAAGTGGTGCACCACAAAAACGAATTGTACAAAAAATTACCAAGTACTCGAAAAGAAAATTATATATGCAGTTATTGTTATCAGTCCCTTCTTATTGTTCTTTCCATTCCAAGAGCTCCATTTTCGAAGAATGTGGATCATAAAATAATTATTTAATAGATCTTAATAGTGTTGAAGAAAGAAAACTGGCGTTCTACGGATCGGAGCGTGGAATGTCAGATCACTTAATCGGGCAGGTAGGTTAGAAAATTTAAAAAGGGAGATGGATAGGTTAAAGTTAGATATAGTGGGAATTAGTGAAGTTCGGTGGCAGGAGGAACAAGACTTTTGGTCAGGTGATTACAGGGTTATAAATACAAAATCAAATAGGGGTAATGCAGGAGTAGGTTTAATAATGAATAAAAAAATAGGAGTGCGGGTTAGCTACTACAAACAGCATAGTGAACGCATTATTGTGGCCAAGATAGACACAAAGCCCATGCCTACTACAGTAGTACAAGTTTATATGCCAACTAGCTCTGCAGATGACGAAGAAATAGATGAAATATATGACGAGATAAAAGAAATTATTCAGGTAGTGAAGGGAGACGAAAATTTAATAGTGATGGGTGACTGGAATTCGTCAGTAGGAAAAGGGAGAGAAGGAAACATAGTAGGTGAATATGGATTGGGGGGAAGGAATGAAAGAGGAAGCCGCCTTGTAGAATTTTGCACAGAGCATAACTTAATTATAGCTAACACTTGGTTCAAGAATCATGAAAGGAGGCTGTATACATGGAAGAAGCCTGGAGATACTGACAGGTTTCAGATAGATTATATAATGGTAAGACAGAGATTTAGGAACCAGGTTTTAAATTGTAAGACATTTCCTGGGGCAGATGTAGATTCTGACCACAATCTATTGGTTATGAACTGCAGATTGAAACTGAAGAAACTGCAAAAAGGTGGGAATTTAAGGAGATGGGACCTGGATAAACTGAAAGAACCAGAGGTTGTAGAGAGTTTCAGGGAGAGCATTAGGGAACAATTGACAGGAATGGGGGAAAGAAATACAGTAGAAGAAGAATGGGTAGCTCTGAGGGATAAAGTGGTGAAGGCAGCAGACGATCAAGTAGGTAAAAAGACGCGGGCTAATAGAAATCCTTGGGTAACAGAAGAAATATTGAATTTAATTGATGAAAGGAGAAAATATAAAAATGCAGTAAATGAAGCAGGCAAAAAGGAATACAAACATCTCAAAAATGAAATCGACAGGAAGTGCAAAATGGCTAAGCAGGGATGGCTAGAGGACAAATGTAAGGATGTAGAGGCTTGTCTCACTAGGGGTAAGACAGATATTGCCTACAGGAAAATTAAAGAGACGTTTGGAGAGAAGAGAACCACTTGTATGAACATCAAGAGCTCAGATGGAAACCCAGTTCTAAGCAAAGAAGGGAAAGCAGAAAGGTGGAAGGAGTATATAGAGGGTTTATACAAGGGCGATGTACTTGAGGACAATATTATGGAAATGGAAGAGGATGTAGATGAAGATGAAATGGGAGATAAGATACTGCGTGAAGAGTTTGACAGAGCACTGAAAGACCTGAGTCAAAACAAGGCCCCGGCAGTAGACAACATTCCATTAGAACTACTGATGGCCTCAGGAGAGCCAGTCATGACAAAACTCTACCATCTGGTGAGCACGATGTATGAGACAGGCGAAATACCCTCAGACTTTAGGAAGAATATAATAATTCCAATCCCAAAGAAAGCAGGTGTTGACAGATGTGAAAGTTACCGAACTATCAGTTTAATAAGTCACAGCTGCAAAATACTAACGCGAATTCTTTACAGACGAATGGAAAAACTGGTAGAAGCCGACCTCGGGGAAGATCAGTTTGGATTCCGTAGAAATGTTGGAACACGTGAGGCAATACTGACCTTACGACTTATCTTGGAAGAAAGATTAAGAAAAGGCAAACCTACATTTCTAGCATTTGTAGACTTAGAGAAAGCTTTTGACAATGTTGACTGGAATACTCTCTTTCAAATTCTGAAGGTGGCAGGGGTAAAATACAGGGAGCGAAAGGCTATTTACAATTTGTACAGAAACCAGATGGCAGTTATAAGAGTCGAGGGGCATGAAAGGGAAGCAGTGATTGGGAAAGGAGTGAGACAGGGTTGTAGCCTCTCCCCGATGTTATTCAATCTGTATATTGAGCAAGCAGTAAAGGAAACAAAAGAAAAATTCGGAGTAGGTATTAAAATTCATGGAGAAGAAGTAAAAACTTTGAGGTTCGCCGATGACATTGTAATTCTGTCAGAGACAGCAAGGGATTTGGAAGAGCAGTTGAACGGAATGGACAGTGTCTTGAAAGGAGGATATAAGATGAACATCAACAAAAGCAAAACGAGGATAATGGAATGTAGTCGAATTAAGTCGGGTGATGCTGAAGGAATTAGATTAGGAAATGAGACACTTAAAGTAGTAAAGGAGTTTTGCTATTTAGGGAGTAAAATAACTGATGATGGTCGAAGTAGAGAGGATATAAAATGTAGACTGGCAATGGCAAGGAAAGCGTTTCTCAAGAAGAGAAATTTGTTAACATCGAATATAGATTTAGGTGTCAGGAAGTCGTTTCTGAAAGTATTTGTATGGAGTGTAGCCATGTATGGAAGTGAGACATGGACGATAACTAGTTTGGACAAGAAGAGAATAGAAGCTTTCGAAATGTGGTGCTACAGAAGAATGCTGAAGATAAGGTGGGTAGATCACGTAACTAATGAGGAGGTATTGAATATGATTGGGGAGAAGAGAAGTTTGTGGCACAACTTGACTAGAAGAAGGGATCGGTTGGTAGGACATGTTCTGAGGCATCGAGGGATCACAAATTTAGCATTGGAGGGCAGCGTGGAGGGTAAAAATCGTAGAGGGAGACCAAGAGATCAATACACTAAGCAGATTCAGAAGGATGTAGGTTGCAGTAGGTACTGGGAGATGAAGAAGCTTGCACAGGATAGAGTAGCATGGAGAGCTGCATCAAACCAGTCTCAGGACTGAAGACCACAACAACAACAATAGTGTTGAGTTGAAAAATCATATAATATATATATAGCAGTTCATGACATCCAGTCTTACAAATTTCAAAACTCCGCCATTTCTCTCCCCACATCCACCACTGCTGGCGGCGCACTTCCAACTGCGCAACGCTACGCGCTGTTCACATCCAGCTGCCCAACACTACAATGGCAGACAACAATGCAAACTAGCCACAGACTGGACACAGCACAGCCAGTGATTTTCATACAGAGAGCGATACGTGGCGGCGGCGTTACCAATATAAGAACCTAAACAGCCTACTTACAAAATGAACTAGTGGTGCATATGTTACGGCACCCTGGAACAGGTGACTTTACGTGCGATAGAACAGCAGAATTTCAGTTTCTTGATAGGCGTGAAAATACTGTGGAATTATCAGTGTCAGCTTTGGCCCCTGGTAGCTGAGTGGTCAGTGCGACAGAATGTCATTCCTACTGGCCCGGGTTCGATTCCCGGCTGTGTAGGATATTTTCTCCGCTCAGGGACTGGGTGCTGTGTTGTCCTAAGTGGCGTCGAATGGAAAGACTTGCAACTGGCGAACGGTCTAGCCGACGGGAGACCCTAGTCACACGATTTTTTTTTATCAGTGTCAGCACAAATATACTGATGTCAGCTGACTGTGGTCTACTACAAGGCAGAGAGATGAACCCTGGAAGAGGAAATGAATCTCAGCGTGGGAGTTAATGTACATGGGAGCAGAGGGTCTGACTGCCTGATAGAGAATGACCACAAAAGATAACACAACACGTGACTAGTGCAAACAACGTAGGATGCAGCACTGCGACAAAGTAATACTTAGTCCACGGGTGTAGAAATAAGTGTCAGAACTGCCTGACCAGGCCACGTCATCCAACCGGGACAGGAGATAGAATTTTCTGAAGGAACAGGTCGCCAGACATGGTGGCTGGGACCTCCTCATACACTGAAGGAAAATCCGACAGGCTCTGAGGCGTGGCATCACTCGAGGTGAAAACGACACCCTCCACCTCTTGGTCGAACTCCAGGTACTGTCACAGTGGCACCAATCATGGGACACCTACAGTGACATGCTGGTCAGTGGACCATTACCGAACGTTGTAATAATATTTAGTGAAGAAAGGCACAGTTATTGGCAAGTGGCATGCAGTTTTATCCTGCAGTTTAAAATGATGGTCAAATAAGGAAATTGATAACTTGTCGTCGCTGATCAGTACGAACTTATCCCACACATGAAAATGTGAATGTTTTCAGTTCAGAAAACGATAGCAAGTACTTCTTTTTCCAAATACGAATTATTGTGTTGCACCACAGAAAGCATCTTTGGTGCATAAATGATGTGCTGTTCTGTACCATGTGACAGTACCACACCAATGCCATATTGGGAGGCGTCACACACCAGCTGTAAAGTTTGACACAGTGTTGAGGAAGCCAAACATGGAGCAGCATGATCAGTGCTTGTGGGACTAAAACCATGCACAGTCAGCAAATCTGACAATGCTGACACCCTCTTGGTGAAGCTGGTTAGCATGAATGCAGATGTGCGTCGCCCATAATATGAAACCTTCTGATTTACTTATTCTAGGATTGAATGCAACTGTGTCTGCTGTATTGACTTGTTTAATGTCGCAGTATTTGCATAGAAATACACGCTTTTACACAGTTTACAATGTTAAAACAGTTGTCAGGATAATGCATCTCATTAACATCAAAAACTGAAACGATAGCAAGAATATTATTTTTTAACCCGTAGAAAGTTAAATTATCCTAAATACGATAATATTAAAGTGTAACTATAAGTTTCTTTACAAAATTATTCTTACGATTTCGTTTTGATGTTGGTCAGTACTACGATAAATCATCGGATTCAGGTTCAAACTTCAGTACTATTTTTAGGATGACAATCAAATCTACAGCGGATGTTTAGTTATGTAACAAATTGAGCAACAGATTACCCGAGGTCACTCGAGTTTACAGTGGACACAAACTGGTGAACCAAGAAGTTTATGCCTCTGGACACAGTATTTATCTTAAGCTGCGATGAGCTGCTGTCTGCTAGGCCGCTCTCTCCTCTGAAATTCCTGTAAAACTAATTGAAACCTTAGCTGAATTTTTTCAACATAAACTTTCACTATATTTTTCGTTATACGAGAAAACATGTACTCATCAGTCTTAGAATTTGGCTATATACACGCGCATGGCTGGAGCAGCATGCATATTATAAATGCCCTCTCAGTTCTCACAAGAACAGTAAACTAATTGGCTAGTTTGTCTCTCCACAGTTGGAGCTAAACGATGCTACAGCTAATTTCTAGCTGGATGTCAGCCGCTGTGAATCGCAGTGTTCACCCAAATTTCTTCTCTGCATCGTACAGAGCGTTATGTGCTCCGTTCTGCACTTAACTCCAATTCAGAGAAGAGTTCCCCTCAAAATTTCCGTCTTTTTCTTCTCATAGCCAAATTGTCTCCCCACCTGGGTTCTTTGATTTTTCACATTACAGCCTTGTTCGGCCAATAGGAGCATTCCTCTTATTTTTTGGCAACTCTCTCTACCAACTGCAAGGGCCCTACCATTAAACTGCGTCGAAACTTCGGCTTTTTACTCCTTCCTACTGCGTTTCCGCCAATCGAACTTTCTGTGTCTACAACAGATGTCAAAATGCGTACATTGTCTCTCACATGTGTACCACTCGCTGGACACGTGATCCAAAATGCGTCACTGGTCTTGTTAGTATCCATTTTGAATTCTGAAACGCAGTTTTTTAAAATCTTTCTTTCCTGTCCTCCCTCAGATGGCCCGTTAACTCGCTCTCCCCTTCCGAGTCACCTGGTCGGTCGTTGACCTGGTTTGGAAAGCCCCTTTAACTGATTCCCGTTGTACCTGCCGTGGCGTGGCCTTGCCTCTGCTCTCTCCCGTCTGAATTACAAACTAATATGCCTCTCACTGCTTGTTACACCTTCGGTTCACAGACATGCATTATATAGGAATGGCGTGTTGATTACTGTCCATTGAGTGAATCCTTTTTGCATTACATACTGAGAGGCTCATTTGCTCATAACCGCCGTATTAAGTTAGGTGTCATATTCACCTTCCTGTTGCGATGTATAAAGATCTCAAGTAAGGTGCGAATCTGACCTTTATTTATTCTGCCACCTTAGAAGCTCCATCAGGTTCTTGGGAGGCAGCTGGTATACAATGGCTTTGACATGCTCATCCGTAGGAGCACGGCCATCATAGCTGAGGATATGACCCTTAAAATGCGCCTTTGGGACAAAAATTACATTATTCCAATTTACAAAGAAGTCAGTTTTCCAGCAGGAATCTGAATCCCACTTTCAGTTTCCAGAAATGGTCTTCTGTTGTGGGAGCAGTGATCAAAGCGCCATGAAGGTAGTTCACACAACAAGAAATGTCATAAATTAACCACTCTAAACCACATTAATAAATTCCTGGTGCAGATGACATACAAACTGATAACGCCCAAATGAGATACTGAGCACTAAAAACTCCAAGAACTGGCCTGCAGGTATGCATCATGCAACTCGATGTGCAAGGAAAATTGGCTCCCTAACACACTCCCCAAAACCTCCTTCATTCTCAGAATGGGATATCAGTACACAACACATTGAACCTTTGTTGTCTGCTTAAAATCATTGCAAAAGTACATGACACCATGTAGTTTCTGAATCACCAATAAACGTGTGGCCCACTTACATGAAAAAATAGGAAAAACGATGCCAGGGTCTTGTCAGTGCTGCAACATGACCATCATCTTATCCAACATTATGAATGGACGGGTTTGTACCTGTGATCTAGGAGTACCGCCTTCGATAAGTAATCAAAACGTTGCACGAACTCAGGTTCGAAAGCCGCCACCGCTTAAATTTTTATTAATAATCAGCATTGGCGCCGAAGACTTCCGGCATAAAAAGTCACCCTCATTCTGCCAACGACCTCGTCAAAGAGGGTGGAGAAGCGGGCAGAGGTTCAGGCAATCTCTTGTCCTCGGGGTGGGAAACTGTACATAATGGCGGAAGAATCAACAATGATCAGCATGAGGATTCAGAAGACAATGGAAACCTCTGCATTAAAGACACATAACGTGAATTCCGAGGACATGTGGCATGTAATTGAAAAATGATGATCTCTCCATTCGCAAAAGATTCTGGAATAGTCCCCCATTCGCAGTTCTTGGAGGGGACTGCAAAGTGGGAGGTGACCATGACGAAAGGACAACGTTCTACGAGTCGGGGTGTAGAATGTCAGAAGCTTGAATGTGGTAGGGAAGCTATAAAATCTGAAAATTGAAACGCAAAGGATCAATCTAGATACAATAGGCGTCCGTGAAGTGAAACGGAAAGGTGACATGGATTTCTGGACAGATGAGTATAGAGTAATATCAACCGTAGCTGAAAGTGGTAGAATGGGAGTAGGATTCGTTATGACTAGGAAGGGAGGGCAGAGAGTGTGTTACAGTGAACAGTTCAGCGATAGGGTTGTTTTTATCAGAATAGACAGCAAACCAACACCGACAACGATATTTCAAGTATATATGCCGACGTCGCAGTCTGAAGATGAAGAGAGAAAGTATATGAGGGTATTGAAAGTGTAATAAAGTACGTAAAGGGAGATGAAAATCTAATAGTCATGGAAGACCAGGATACAGTTGTAGGGGAAGGACCAGAAGAAAGGGTTACGGGAGAATATGGACTTGGGAGGAGCAATCAGAGAGGAGAAAGACTAATTGAGTTCTATAACAAATTTCAGCTAGTAATAGCGAATACTCTGTTCAAGAACCACGGGAGGAGGAGGTGTAGACCTACTAGGAAAAGGCTGGTTGATAGGTGAAGATTTCAGTTACATTACGTCATGGCCAGACAAAGATTCAAAAGTCAGGTACTGGATTACAAGGCTTATCTAGGAGCAGATATAGACTGAGATCACAATGCAGAAATGATAAAGAGTAGGCTGAAGATTAAAAATCAGTCAGAAAGAATCAATAAACAATGAAGTGGGTTACGGAAGTACTAAGGAATGACGAGATACACTTGAAGGAATAGCTCAGTAAGGAGTACATTTGAAGAGGAACGGATGTCTCTAATGAGGGCAGTCACAAAACTTGGAAAGAAGAACATAGGTTCAAACAAGATAACCTCAAAGAAGCCATGGGTAATAGAAGGAATACTTCAGCTGATCGATAAAAAAGGAAGTACAAATGTGTTCAGAGAAATTCAGGAATACAGAAATACAAGTCGTTGATAAATGAAATAAATAGGAAGTGCAGGGAAAATGAAACGAAATGGCTGCATGAAAAAGTGAAGAAATTGAAAAAGAAATAATTGACGAGGAGACTGAATCACCATGTAGGAAAATCAAAACAAATTTCGGTGAAATTGGAAGCAAGGGTGGTAACATTAAGAGTGCAACAGGAATTCCACTGTTAAATACAGAACAGAAAGTGAATAGGTGGAAGGAGTACATTGAAGGCCTCTATGAGGGAGAAGTTTGTCTGTAAGAGAAGAAGAAACAGGAATCGATTTAGAAGAGATATAGGATCCAGTATTAGAATCAGAATTTTAGAGAACTTTGGAAGACTTATGATCAAATCAGGCAGAAGGGATAAATAACACTCCATCAGAATTTATAAAATCAATGGGAGAAGTGGCAACACAACGACAATTGAATTTGGTGTGTAGAAAGTCGGGCGACATAGTATCTGACTTTCAAAAAAGTATCATCCACACAATTCCGAAGATTGCAAGAGCTGACAGGTGCGAGAATTATCCCACAATCAACTTTATGGCTTATGCGTCCAAGTTGCTGACAAGTATAATATACAGAAGACGGGAAAATAAAATTGAGATTGTGTTAGAGTAGGATCAGTTTGAACTGACATACCGTACTCAACAGCCGGGGTCCGGCAATCCTCTCTGAAAACATGGACGTACAGAGACTAAATAAATATTGTTCAAAAATGGTTCAAATGGCTCTGGTCACTATGGGACTTAACATCTATGGTCATCAGTCCCCTAGAACTTAGAACTACTTAAACCTGACTAACCTAAGGACATCACACAACACCCGTTCATCACGAGGCAGAGAAAATCCCTGACCCCGCCGGGAATCGAACCCGGGAACCCGTGCGTGGGATGCGAGAACGCTACCGCACGACCACGAGCTGCGGAGAATAAATATTGTCCATTTGCTGTTTAGGTAGGATGCTAACAACCACTTATCCGTTATTTCCAGTATGAAACGTCTCCTAGCGTTCTCGATGGATTTATTAACTTTACCAACCACAATCGCTTTGATGACATCTTGTTTACTAATCCCTGTCTCTATACTGACAGTCTGTACTTAAAGTATAAAAAAAAGAAAAAGTTCCACTACGTGTGATTTGCCGATCTAGCTCTTCAAGACAGTTTTCGGAAATTGTGTTCAGAACTACTTCACAAGGTTGTTTGCACATACCATCTACCTTGAGAACGTAGGCATTCCAATCTATGTTCGGTAGATAGAGTACGGCGCTGCTAATGTTGCATGATCGGCACACTATTCGTGTTCATCTTTGGTCTGCCCTTTCGATTTTGCCTCGCCAGAGGAATTCTCAAGGGCGGTCCCCTCCAATGTTCTAGGGGAGTACAGCGAGGCTGAGTCATTACGTCACTCTGGACGTTCGTTTGGTGGTGCCCACAACTAACCAAGATAAGTAAGTGCTGCATTTGCTTTAACGGTTCACTTCAATAAAAATTCAAGAGCTGTAGATTCTGCCCGGCATCAGATGATTTTCAGAGCATTTACAGTAATATTTCATTTCATTATCAGCGCGTTACTGATTTTTGAAGATTCTTGAATGAAATTTATCTCAGTTTCTATACGAATATTTATACACATACTTGTTCGTGATCGGGTGGATGTGTTAAAGCTTTTGTAAGGACAGGGCTGGCGGAGTTTCGCATCGAATTTATGTTTTTATTTCGGTTTGGACTCATCGCATCTTATATTTTTGTCCAGTGTTAGATTTTTCTTCGTGATGAGGATGAAAGTGTGTGGTGTAGAGCTCTCCAAAGACTCCAGATATTGCCATCGTTTCAGACCAATTCTCTATCAGTCGAAGTAATTTCTGTGCGGGAACGATATTCCATCCAGTAATTTTTGTTCGAGTAAGAACAAATTTAATCATGGTTTCTTTGTGGTCATGAACACGTCGTGCTGAGTGTTGTTTCACAGTCATTGATTTCTCTCTGCAAGTTTCGTCACCGCTTTCTTGCATCTAAAGTGAATTATTCGTGGAGCAAGTTAGATTATCGCACTCAGTAGCATGTGTAGATCAGAATATTTTTATGTAACTATTCTGAAGGCGTATCAAAAATGGCTACATACCAGAACCCAGGTAGACAGAGGAAGTTATGTTGAAGAAAGAAACAAAGCCAAACAGATAACTGCAGCATCCAAGAAGAAATCGTGGGAAGACTTTGGAAACAGGTTGGAGACTATGGGTCAAGCTGCTGGTAAACCATTCTGGAGTGTAATTAGCAGTCTTCGAAAGGGAGGTAAGAAGGAAATGACAAGTATTTTGCACAGGTCAGGAAAACTGCTGGTGAATCCTGTGGATGCCTTGGGCAGATGGAGGGAATATTTTGAAGAGTTGCTCAATGTAGGTGAAAATGCGATCAGTAATGTTTCAGATTTCGAGGTAGAATGGGATAGGAATGATGATGGAAATAGGATCACATTTGAGGAAGTGGTAAAAATGGTGAATAGATTGCAGTGCAATAAAGCGGCTGGGGTGGATGAAATTAAGTCGGAACTCATCAAATACAGTGGAATGTCAGGTCTTAAATGGCTACACAGGATAATTGAAATGGCCTGGGAGTCGGGACAGGTTCCATCAGACTGGACAAAAGCAGTAATCACACCAACCTTTAAACATGGAAACAGAAGAGAATGTAACAACTACAGAGGTATCTTTTTAATCAGCGTTGTGGGTAAAATCTTCTCAGGTATTGTTGAAAGGAAAGTGCGAGTATTAGTTGAGGACCAATTAGATGAAAATCAGTGTGGGTTTAGGCCTCTTATAGGTTGTCAGGACCAGATCTTTAGCTTACGGCAAATAATGGAGAAGTGTTATGAGTGGAACAGGGAATTGTATCTATGCTTTATAGATCTAGAAAAGGCATATGACCTGGTTCCTAGGAGGAAGTTATTGTCTGTTCTACAAGATTATGGAATAGGAGGCAAACTTTTGCAAGCAATTAAAGGTCTTTACATGTATAGTCAGGCAGCAGTTAGAGTTGACGGTAAATTGAGTTCATGGTTCAGAATAGTTTCAGGGGTAAGAGAAAGGCTGCAACCTGTCTCCACTGTTGTTCATATTATTTATGGATCATATGTTGAAAACAATAGACTGGCTGGGTGAGATTAAGATATGTGAACACAAAATAAGCGTCTTGCATATGCGGATGACTTAGTTGTGATGGCAGATTCGATTGAAAGTTTGCAAAGTAATATTTCAAAGCTAGATCAGAAATGTAAGGACTATGGTATGAATATTAGCATCTCCAAAACGAAAGTAATGTCAGTGGGAAAGAAATATAAACGGATTGAGTGCCAAATAGGAGGAACAAAGTTAGAACAGGTGGACGGTTTCAAGTACTTAGGATACATATTCTCACAGGATGGCAACATAGGGAAAGAACTGGAAGCGAGGTGTAGCAAAGGTAATGGAGTGAGCGCTGAGCTACGATCTACTCTCTTCTGCAAGAAGGAAGTCAGTACCAAGACTAAGTTATCTGTGCACCGTTCAATCACTTTGTTGTATGGGATCGAAAGCTGGGTGGATTCAGGTTACCTTATCAACAAGGTTGCGGTTACGGATATGAAAGTAGCTAGGATGATTGCAGGTACTAGTAGATGGGAACAATGGCAGGAGGGTGTCCACAATGAGGAAATCAAAGAAAAACTGGGAATGAACTCTATAGATGTAGCAGTCAGGGCGAACCGGCTTAGATGGTGGGGTCATGTTACACGCGTGGGAGAAGCAAGGTTACCCAAGAGACTCATGGATTCAGCAGTAGAGGGTAGGAGGAGTCGTGGCAGACCAAGGAGAAGGTACCTGGATTCGGTTAAGAATGATTTTGAAGTAATAGGTTTAACATCAGAAGAGGCACCAATATTAGCACTGAATAGGGGATCATGGAGGAACTGTATAAGGGGGGCTATGCTCCAGACTGAACGCTGAAAGGCATAATCAGTCTTAAATGATGATGATGAACTATTCTGAAAATTCTTATAGTGGCTATGGTCATTACTCGGTCGAATCTGCTAACGATTCAACGTGCAGCATAATTTTGCCTCTTTTGGTAAAGCGTGGTTACCTTATGCTCGTTGGATGGAGTGAGTGCTTATTACAATGCTAATAGCATACTGTTTAATTCCTTTTTCAGTAGTCTGTCCCATACCCACAGCGTGGCCGAAGCAATTATTTCTGTACTATAGATTAATGTAGTTTCACGAGTGATACATTTAGGCAATGTTTACGTTCGTTTCCTCATGCCCGGAGGACTACTCAGAAGTGTTTTATGGTTTGATTCATATGTCTTTATGATATTTGAATGTAAGAATTTCCTTAGGTGCTGTTTTCATGTGTCTAACAAGTGGAAACAACAACTAAGGCATGAACCGGAGCTCTTTCTATTGAACGTGTAGTTAAATGGTTGGTTGGTTGGTTTGGGGAAGGAGACCAGACAGCGAGGTCATCGGTCTCATCGGATTAGGGAAGGACGGGGAAGGAAGTCAGCCGTGCCCTTTGAAAGGAACCATGCCGGCATTTGCCTGGAGCGATTTAGGGAAATCACGGAAAACCTAAATCAGGATGGCCGGACGCGGGATTGAACCATCGTCCTCCCGAATGCGAGTCCAGTGTCTAACCACTGCTCGGTGTAGTTAAATAATCCTTTCCGTTGACATAATTGACTTTTCAACGCCGGCACCATCACTCATTTAGGAGGGTCTCCTTTTAATTTGTTTAAAAGTTAAAAATTACGTATCTGAATGAGTAGGGAGCGCTGTGACCGTTGTGAGGTGGAGCCGGCGTGCACCAGACACGAAAGACGACAAGTTTCTTCATCTGAGACGGGGCCTCTTTCGAACTGTTGCAGCGGAATCGGGCGACCAGGAGAAACATCCGATGATTTACTCCGCTTCATTTATAACGGTTACTCTCGCATCCAGATAACTTTTTAGTCAGTCTCGGCCTCAACAGACACAATATTTCTTATTAACTGCAACGAACACTTTCCCCCCCATGGTGTGTGAGCCCTCTTTTCCATTTAGGTTGAGAGTTTTACATTCATTCGCGCATTATTTTATTGCCGCACTATGAAAAATGGAAAAAAATAAAGCATAGAACAATACGGAAATATTCGTTGAATATTTCGCAGGTTTCCACGTCGGACTTCAGCTAGCTATCCGCTCCCTGTTAAAAGTTCAGCGCAACATCCTTCCTGGAGGGCGGTAAATTCAGAGACTGCTACGAATACTTCTGCAGTTTACTGTTAAAATTTTGACATTCGCAGTGTTTTCAATTTTCAGGCCATCCGATTTCGCTCTCTCTGTGTGTCAAGTGGCATCAAAGGACCTCAAACTATAGCCTAGCCTAAATAAAACGATGTGAGCACCACAAATGCTTTTGACAAACAGCCTATTGGCTTCTGTCTAGGGTTCTTCGGCCGACGTTCATCTAATGATTTTTCTGACGTTTCGCCAGCACGAGTGGCTGGCATTGTCAAAGCTTCACCCTCCATTGCCGGTGGGGAACTGGAGCCGAGCTCGCGGCCAACGTCCGATTGCTGCTCCGCGGTCATTTCCGGTGCGGTTCTCCTCTTGCTACCTGCGACGGTCGTTCGCTGCAGTACGGGAAGCCAGGATCCGTTTACCTTAAGGCTTTCCTCTTTCTTGTTCAAACTGTTCGCGTGTTTTTGTATTTCTACAGCTTCTCTGAACAAGCTGGCGAAAAGTCAGACAAATCATTAGATGAACGTCGGCCGAAGAACCCGAGACAGAAGCCAATAGGCAGTTTGTCAAGAAGTGGCCACGAAAGCCTTAACAATTTTGTATTACGCCTCTACGGGGAGGAGATTTGCAGATTGTACCGACGCCTTGACCAACGACGGAAGAAGAAAGCGCGACTGATGTCCTCTCTCGCCTTTCTGTCACGGTGCCGAGATGAATGTGCGACACCGAAGTTCTTGAGATGTAAGCGCCTATTCACCACCGCCCAAGCACATCGTATCTACGACAGAATGGAACGAGCTTTTCTTCGTGAGCGAATACATACAACACGGAGAGACTTAGCAATAACGAATCAGGAACTTCTGGACATTTTCTATCAACTAAGTGGCAGAATGCATCGAGACGACTGGGACAAGATCGACAGCATCACTCACAGGAGCATGCAGAACGAACTCGAGCGCTGCACCGAGCGGCAGAAGAAAAAGTTTGAAAGATGCCGGAAGCAGACCGACAAGGCGATTCCCGACATGTCACACACAGTGGTCAACCTTACTGAACGACGATTGACCGAAGAGGAACTGTCTGTTCTTCAAAAAGAAGGGAATTTCGCTATCATCCTGAGAACTATACCTATGGAGGACATCATTGCCAACACCGCAGCAGTCATTCGGACCCTTCCTTGTGAAAGGGCAGAGGAAATACGCACTGAAACAGCCAGGATACTGCGCCGAGAAAAACCACCAGCTTGCAACCTGAAGAAAGAAGAGGTACAAGACATTAAGAATCTCAACGCCGACAAGAGTATATTGGTACTGCCTGCCGATAAGGGGAACGCGACCGTCGTAATGAAGACCGAAGATTATGAGCAAAAGATCCGAGACCTATTAGATCCGACGACGTACCGAAAACTAAGCGCAGATCCGACGCAGCGTATCACTCGGAATTCGAATCGATTAATCATGGCGTCTTCTCTGCCGGCGGACATACAGAGAAATCTGCGCAACACAGAAGCTCTACCACCTCGGCTGCATGGATTACCCAAGACCTATAAGAACAACGTTCCACTGAGACCGATCGTTAGCGCTCCTGGCTCACCGACATATAAACTGGCAAAACACTTGGCCTCTCTGTTCCAGCCACACGTGGGGAAGACCGACACATACATTAAGGACTCAGCACATTTCATTGAGAAGCTGAAGAAACTGAAACTTGCACCAAACTACATCCTGGACAGCTTTGATGTTGTTTCGTTATTTACGAAAGTGCCACTCAGTGACGCTCTGGAGCACATCGGTTCCATTTTCCCGCTAGACATCAGAAAGCTCTTCCATGCATGTCTCACCACAAGCTATTTCACGTGGAATGGCGATTTCTACGAACAGCTGGAAGGCGTCGCCATGGGTAGTCCTCTCAGTCCAGTGGTGGCCAACTTCTTCATGGAACAATTTGAAGCACAGGCACTGGACTCGGCGACTTGCAAACCTAAGGTGTGGTACAGGTACGTCGATGATACTTTCGTGGTGTGGAGCCATGGTGAAGAACAGCTCGGTGACTTCCTAAGACACTTGAACAGCCTCCATGCCAACATAACATTTACCATGGAAGTAGAAAAGAACAAGAAACTGCCATTTCTAGATATGCTGGTCACAAGGGACGGCGAAAACCTGGGACACAGCGTGTATCGAAAACCGACGCACACGGACCGATACCTGCACAAACTGTCAAACCACCACCCGAGCCAGAAAAGAGGCATGATTAGTACGCTCGTAACGAGTGCAGGGCGAATATGTGAGCCGCAATACCTCAAACAAGAAATGCAACACCTGGAAACTGTTCTGAGGAGCAATGGGTACTCCACAAATTACGAGGTGCATTCAAGTTCTAAGGCCTCCGATTTTTTTTCTAATTAACTACTCACCCGAAATCGATGAAACTGGCGTTACTTCTCGACGTAATCGCCCTGCAGACGTACACATTTTTCACAACGCTGACGCCATGATTCCATGGCAGCGGCGAAGGCTTCTTTATGAGTCTGTTTTGACCACTGGAAAATCGCTGAGGCAATAGCAGCACGGCTGGTGAATGTGCGGCCACGGAGAGTGTCTTTCATTGTTGGAAAAAGCCAAAAGTCACTAGGAGCCAGGTCAGGTGAGTAGCGAGCATGAGGAATCACTTCAAAGTTGTTATCACGAAGAAACTGTTGCGTAACGTTAGCTCGATGTGCGGGTGCGTTGTCTTGGTGAAACAGCACACGCGCAGCCCTTCCCGGACGTTTTTGTTGCAGTGCAGGAAGGAATTTGTTCTTCAAAACATTTTCGTAGGCTGCACCTGTTACCATAGTGCCCTTTGGAACGCAATGGGTACGGATTACGCCCTCCCTGTCCCAGAACATGGACACCATCATTTTTTCAGCACTGGCGGTTACCCGAAATTTTTTTGTTGGTGGTGAATCTGTGTGCTTCCATTGAGCTGACTGGTGCTTTATTTCTGGATTGAAAAATGGCATCCACGTCTCATCCATTGTCCAACCGACGAAAAGAAAGTCCCATTCATGCTGTCGTTGCGCGTTAACATTGCTCGGCAACATGCCACATGGGCAGCCATGTGGTCGTCCATCAGCATTCGTGGCACCCACCTGGATGACACTTTTCGCATTTTCAGGTCGTCATGCAGGATGGTGTGCACAGAACCCACAGAAATGCCAACTCTGGAGGCGATCTGTTCAACAGTCATTCGGCGATCCCAAAAAACAATTCTCCCCACTTTCTCGATCATGTTGTCAGACCGGCTTGTGCGAGCCCGAGGTTGTTTCGATTTGTTGTCACACGATGTTCTGCCTTCATTAAACTGTCGCACCCACCAACGCACTTTCGACACATCCATAACCCATCACCACATGTCTCCTTCAACTGTCGATGAATTTCAATTGGTTTCACACCACGCAAATTCAGAAAACGAATGATTGCACGCTGTTCAAGTAAGGAAAACGTCGCCATTTTAAGTATTTAAAACAGTTCTCATTCTCGCCGCTGGCGGTAAAATTCCATCTGCCGTACGGTGCTGCCATCTCTGGGACGTATTGACAATGAACGCGGCCTCATTTTAAAACAATGCGCATGTTTCTATCTCTTTCCAGTCCGGAGAAAAAAAATCGGAGGCCTTAGAACTTGAATGCACCTCGTGTAACAGAGCCAAACACTCGGCGAAGTAAGGAACCAGAAAAAGAAATGTTGGATACGGCCTTTCTGCCATACATTCCCAGAGTGACGGACAGAATCGGCCGTATATTGCGCAAACATGGCGTAAAGACGATTTTCAAACCGACAAGGAAGATCAAAGAGTGTCATAGATCGGCGAAGGAGAAAAGAGACCCACTTGCAATGTCGGGAATATACGGTATACCATGCACATGCGGAAAAGTTTTTGTCGGAATGACTGGACGATCCATTAACACAAGGATCAAAGAGCATAAGCGACATTGCAGGTTGGGGCAGGTGGAGAAATCGGCAGTGGCAGAGCATGCACTGAATGAGACCGACCACGTAATAAAATTCGCTGATACGGAATTTCTGGCTGTAGAGAAGCACTATCACACGTGCATGTTCAGAGAAGCTGTCGAAATACAAAAACACGCGAACAGTTTGAACAAGAAAGAGGAAAGCCTTAAGGTAAACGGATCCTGGCTTCCCGTACTGCAGCGAACGACCGTCGCAGGTAGCAAGAGGAGAACCGCACCGGAAATGACCGCGGAAAAGCCCTCGGACGTTGGCGCGCCAGGTACATATAGTCTGCGGCCGTGAGCTCGGCTCCAGTTCACCACCGGCAATGGAGGATGAAGCTTTGACAATGCCAGTCACTCGTGCTGGCGAAACGTCAGAAAAATCATTAGATGAACGTCGGCCGAAGAACCAGAGACAGAAGCCAATAGGCAGTTTGTAAACAAGTGGCCACGAAAGCCTTAACAATTTTGTACAAATGCTTTTCTTCGCAAGCAGCTGCTTTGTCTCTGTAGCGAACCACTAATCTATTAAGGGGACACAGTGAGGAATAGGCTTTAAAACGAAATTTTCTTCTTAGTCTTGTTCGAAACTCCAATTATTTGGCTACAATATGTTTGCGTTCTACTGCAGCAAAAGAAGAAATTCAGTTCAATGATCCAAAGCATAACCCATATTGCTGATAGTTTTCATGGTAGTTGACAAACGTGTAAACCACTTGTTTCAACAATAGAAATGTTCTGGATATTGGAATACTTTCGAAGTTCTCTGACAACTGCAGCAAAAATCACACTACGCAAAATGTGTGCAAAAAGGATTATAATGGTTCTAGTAAAGAAACAGAAGTGGCTGGTGTTGTTAAAATTTTCTGAAGCTTTAAGCAGTTAACAGGTATCCTGTGTACAATCTATCTTGGGGATGGAAAGACTAAGGCTTATCAGAAAGTGGCAGAAGAGAAATAATAAGGAGTACACTCAAAATTATATTCTGGGGTGTATGAGGCATATACAGAAAAGAATGGGATCACGAATTTTGCAGATATATAAGAACAAAACGTTAGGTGGTAAAGAGGACCTGACAAAGGTTGAAATAGATAGGACCCGCAAGCAATGAGAAGATCTGTGTCGGCTATATTCTTACACAAAATTTCGTCTCATGTCAATTCAAAAACGCAGCTACAGCTTCCAATTTAAGAAAATTTCTCACTTGCTGTCAAACCTGTTTACAGTGTCCTTAGCCAACAAGAGCTTCTGAAAAAATATCTCCGTGATAAAAATGAAAATCTGAATGAAAATTTGAATTGTGTTATTTGGACAAAGTTATCAAAAACTAGAAAATAACCACAAAAGTTTGATTTCTCACGATGAAGTGATGTTCTTCAATGATGGTGTGTCAAGAAGGCTGTTGTGTTAATGCTCTTGCGAACAAACAATGGTATCGGTACTGACAGGGGACTGAAATGCAAAGACAGGGATCGTATTTGTGCTATATTTAAATTTCTACAGAAAATCAAAACAACGAGGCGAGATAGCCAGAAGATCGAAGAAAAGAAAATTACATAAATAGATTAAAGCTGAACCATCGTACTTGGAATGTTTTTAAAGTGTGTCTGTATGGTAAGTGGTTCAAACGGCGCTGAGCACTATGGGACTTAGCAAGTGAGGGCATCAGTCCCCTAGACCTTAGAACTACTTAAACCTAACTAACCTAAGAACATCACACACATACATGCCCGAGGCAGGATTCGAATCGGCGACCGTAGCAGTCGCGCGTTTCCGGACTGCAGCGCCTAGAACCGCTCGGCCGCCGCGGCCGGCGTCGGTATGGTAATATATTAGTTTCTTGTATGTAAAACTTTAGTACAGTTTTCCTCAAACTCACTTTTTTAATTTTCTAGCACACTTTCCTCAAATACTAACATTGTGGAAGACGTCAAAAGTTTCAGTATTTCTTATTAATGAGACGGCGATTAATCGGATATAAAATGGACCTGTAGTGAATAATATGCAAGCACCAACGCTTTTAAAAATGTTACAATTTTTTTTTCTTTCAGAGCAGTAAAAGTATTATAATATACAGAGGAGTCCAAAAAAATGTATCCACTGTTTAAAAGTCCATAAGTGGCAAACTAATTGACGGAGTTGTCTCATCTTTGGTAATGTAATACTTTGTAGTTCCGGCAATCGCCACACAAGCGTTGTATTGCCTTGTTTTGTTTTGTCAGATGACAGTCGCCATATAATCAGTGTTTTGTTCTTAGTTGCACCTAGTTACTCCAGTAAACATGGCTGGCGCAAGGCTTACATTCGATGAAAGGAAGTCAGTTTTGAAGTGGTATTTCAGGTACGAAAACAATTATGAGGTTCAACGGCAATGGCGAAATGAGTATCAAACAGAGCCACCGACACGTTTAACGATTCGTCGCACTCGAGACAAATGACAAATTTGAAGCCGAAGGCTGTGTTAAGGATGTACACAAACAATGATCTGGACGACCTGTAACAGTAACAAGTCCAGCCAACTCCCATCGTGTGTTACAACAATTTACTCGCTCACCACAGAAGTCTGTGAGACAGTGTGCCCGTGAAACTGGACTGAGTCGCTCAAGTGTTTGACGAATTTCGAAGACAGCAAAGTGGAAGTGCTACATCCCGCGATTGCTACATGCAATGAGCGAGAACGACCCAGATCGTAGAATGGAGTACTGCGAGTGGTTTATTAACATGGTGCGCAACGATGAAGAGTTTGCAGAGATGATTGTGTGGTCTGATGAGGCACAGTTCAAACTCAGTGGTACAGTTAATCGCCACAATTGTGTACTGGTAGATAGGACTGCTTGGCTGTGGAAATGGAAGGGTAGTCCACAACTTAGACAGACAACAGTATTCACAGTTGCAAGCACCCAAGCTTTAATGATCTTCCAGCAATAAAGGCTCTCAACAAATCTCAATTAAGCAAGGACATAAACTTGGCTACAAACATATGTTAACCTTCAACCAGTGAATAACCCCAATAAAGAATACTCATTTAAATAAAATATAGATAAAGGACTGCTTTACAAGAATGCTTAAATTAAGTAAAATCATGAAAGCTAAGTTACAAATTTCTACGTTAAGCTTCAACAGGTGAATAACCCCAATAAAGAATTCTCATTTAAATAAAATATAGATAGGAAAGTGCCTTACCAAAATGCTTCAATTGTGTAAAATCATGAAAAGCTGAGTTACAACTTTTCTCACAAACTACTTATGAATTTACAGCAAATAAACAAGTTTGATCTGTCTAACCAGAAGGTAACTGTCAAGTCCAAGCGACCGAAGCCACTGAGAGCGGACGACCGCCCCAACGCTGGTCATCAACCGACATCGTCACGGCCCAGTGGCCACCGTGCTAAAACAGTCTCACGTTTCGGTAAGCTACCGACAGCAACACAGGAGTAACAGTGACTCAAAGTCGGCGTACGCCTTACGAAACACGGCACACCCTGAAGCGGGAGCAGGCACAGCTGACTAGCGGACATACAACCCAGAGCAAACAAATCTCACGCCGCCAGTACTAACGCGGGAAATGATAGCGAGCGACAAGACGCCACGCGCAAAGCAGCAACCGTGCCTACCCCTCGACCACAGAATGTGCCCTGCCTGCTTGTCTATGGTAATACAATTTATAGCACACAAGAAACGATTAATAATGGCATTAGTTCAACGCAAGATCAGTTAACAGTTAGGTCCAGTAAAGATTTACCAACGGATTTACCTTCAAACCAACTTCCGGATCACAGGCGGAAATTAGTAAACTTGGCATAAGTTTTCACCAGACCAATAAACAAGAAATCAAATTAAACAGTTGCCAAAAATACAGTCACGATACGCAAGCCCTTCAAGACCTTGCTATCTTACAGTTATCATTAACGGCGAAACATACACAAATGAATGAAAAGAAATTCACCATTGAAAGCAAAAAAACAACACACCACAGAGGTTAAATTAATTAATTTGCAGACGAGCCAGTCACTGAAAGCTCAGTTCCGCAATATTAGGACTAACCTCACTCGGCAGCAATACATTTGTGTTGCCGAAACAGGACTCCAAAACCCAAAACAACAGGTCACACATTAGCAGTCTTGTTCTCGGATACTAGGGACCACCGGGCTAAGATAATCGCGACGAAAAAAAATCTCTGAAATTACAGCTGCTTGCATCAAAACAAATGAGTCAGGGTGCACGGACGTAAAGCACGAGCCACTGTTCCAGCCGGAGCGTAACCTTTTCAATGCACATACGGACAGAACAACACACGTGGGCATAAAGGGAGCAGCAGATGCGTACCGAGCAAACTATACTGCGCCAAAATACGACCCACGTCACGTCCACAAACCGGAGCACTGCTCCCGGAGCTGGTGTCTGCTCGCCGGACTGCCGCAACTCTCTGTCCCCCGGAAAGCGATGCTGACTGCCGCCTCGCTCGACGCTCCCTTCTCGGCCGTGCACGACAACTCTTCTCTTGTCGCCTCAGAGTGAGGCCGCCATGTCCGTTCTCCCCTGCTGTCCGCCCCAGACTCTCCTTACTCGCACTCACTCCCCCGTTAGGAGCCGCTCCGACAGGAGGCGCTCGCGATCGCACATAGTGCCAACCTCAACCAGGGGAGTCATCGATAGCGTCTTGCGCCCGAGAGCCGCGCCACGGCTCAAATTGCATCTACTGGCCCGCCGAAAATCCGAGCGTCCGTATAGACAAAGCCGTGAATTTGTCAGAAGTAAATTTGTGGTGTGGCTTGTCTTACCGGGGCTCGTTGGGCCATTCTTCTTTGACAGCACAGTTACCGGTGACGTGTACCTTCAGAACCTTCAGACATCCATTATACCTGCCATCCGAGACTTGTATGGGGACGGAAGAGTTTACTTTCAACAAGATGGTCCCCCAGCCCACTACCAAAATCGTGTTAGTGCGTATCTCGACGAAAATCTACCAGGAAGACGGATAGGCCGTAGAGGTGGTGTGGAGTATCCACCACGTTACTCAGACCTAACTCCTCTGGACTTTTACCTGTGGGGAACACTAAAGGACGTCGTTTATGGACAAAAGCCTCGCACATTGGATGAACTTCGAGAATCCATCGTACATTCATGTGCAAATATCCATCTGAACACGTTGCAGTCAGTAGTTCGTGCTGCAGTTCGGCGGCATGGTTTGTGTGTGGATGTTAATGGTGACCATTTCGAACACCTCCAGTGATATCTTTAAGTTGAACTTTAAGCTACACTTTCACCAAAAATGAGACAACTCCGTCATTTAGTTTGAAAGTTATGGACTTTTAAACAGAGGATACATTTTTTGGACCCCTCTGTATATAAAATACAGTAACCGATGTTTATGTGGTTTCAGGATTCTGTAAACGTTTCAGACATTGTCTCTACCAGTTTCTTCATAAGTTCGCTCGTTTAGCACTGACTCCTTATGGGAGTTCCTTCGTGACTCTGTCCCCGTAAGAGGGCTTCCACAGTTCTTCATAACCATTACTCGGGTCCAGAAACAATCGGACAAGACCGTCCCAGAGTCGATGCAACCTCGAGCTAAGGCCCTGTCGTGTCTCTAAACAAAAAACCCCGATCAATTCTGTGTACGCCATTGATCAACGTAAAATCCGGTTACGCCGTGCAAACAAGGCCACCAGTTTTATTCTTCCGCCATCTACCTGCATGAAACAGGGACGGCGTTAAAACCCAAGCGGGAGGCGTGACAGACGCGGACGATTGCAAGTGGCTGCAGCCGGCTCCCTCTACAACCTCCCTGAGGCACTTCATAATACACCTAACACTGCAGCGCCCGGTGGCTATCAGACAACGCGAGGCGTGTGTCTGCTCGAACCCTGCTGAAGAAGTGGCCACTTCTCCTCCCATAGGATGAATGGGCGAGGCCAGGCAATCAGTCCCACAGTCGCTCTGGCCCCGAGGGACTTGAACGGGTGTCTTGCCCTCACTCATCCAGAAGTGAACGTTGTTTCTGCACGTCAGGCCCGCTGGAAGGAGTTTCGCCAGCAGAGCCGTGGCACTTGAGGTGTCGCATGTGCTGTGCCACGTTCTCCAGCAGTGCTGCACTACGAGAAGGAAGCCTGCAGACTGCTGACTGTGGCCACAACAGCTCCAGCAGTTTGCGAACTGAAGTCAACAGCCGCACGTACTCATCCGAGTATCAAACACTGAATGAAAACAGCAGGTGAAAAAGGACCCTATTATCTTTTATACGAGGGCGAATCAATAAGTAAGTTACAGTTCCAAGTTATGGTCATTTATTGAACCACATACATATAGGCAACACGGCTATAACATACAATGTGAATTCACTTTTCCACTTAATTCCCAAGAGACTGTAAACATTTCGCGGGACGAGTAACCAACTTTTCGATTCTGGATTCGCACAGCTGTGCGACCACCTGGATACAGCAGCTTTCACCTCCTCGTCGTTTCACATTCATAGTCTACCGAGATCCTCATATTATCTTGCCGAGCACATGATAATCGCATGGTGCTAGGTCTGGACCGCACGGAGGGCGTTGCCACACCTCCCACTTGAATCACTGCAGCAGCTCTGGCGTTTGGCTGGCCGAGTGCGGTGTTGTATTATCGTCCAACAACATCACACCGGTGCTCAATTTCCCCCACCACTTCTCTTTACTTGGCTTGCGCGAGCGGCGCAACGTTTGACACTACGAGGCCGAGTTGACTGTCGTGCCGTTCGGCAGAAGTTCCAAGTGCAGCACGGCCTCCATTGAGCCTAGCCCGCTCTGCACACAGAACGCGACGGCACAACACACCACCCGTACTATCGAACGTGTGGGTAGTTACCGTCGCGCGCTAGACATCGGCCACAGTCTAGACACACAGCGTGCTCTAACGGCGAGCTAATGTAACTCACTTTCTGATTTGCCCTCGTACAACATATTGTAGTACAAACATGTTAAAGAAACCACAGGCTACCGCACTGAGAATGTCACTGATAGCAGTTCACTTCATTCTAATACATTTTATTTTATTTATTTATTTATTTATTGTTCCGTGGGCCCACATTAAGGAGAAGTCTCCATGGTCATGGAACGAGTCAATACATGAAATTATAACACGATTGTAGAAACAGATAAAATGAAATATAAAAAAAACATATTCAGGTGACAAGTCGTAAGTTTAAATGAAGACAATCAACAATGTAACACTGGAATTTGCTTAATTTTTTAGCTCTTCCAGGAGCTCCTCGACAGAATAGAAGGAGTGAGCCATGAGGAAACTCTTCAGTTTAGACCTAAAAGAGTTTGGGCTACTGCTAAGATTTTTGAGTTCTTGTGGTAGCTTATTGAAAATGGATGCAGCAGAATACTGCACTCCTTTCTGCACAAGAGTCAAGGAAGTGCATTCTACATGTAGATTTGATTTCTGCCTAGTATTAACTGAGTGAAAGCTGCTAACTCTTGGGAATAGGCTAATATTGCTAACAACAAACGACATTAAAGAAAATATATACTGTGAGGGCAATGTTAGAATTCCCAGATTTTTGAATAGGGGTCGACAAGAGGTTCTCGAACTTACACCACATATAGCTCGAACAGTCCGTTTTTGAGCAAAAAATACCCTTTTTGAATCAGAAGAATTACCCCAAAAAATAATACCATACGACATAAGCGTATGAAAATATGCGAAGTAGACTACTTTTCGTGTTGAAGTGTCACTTATTTCAGATACTGTTCTAATGGTAAATAAAGCAGCATTTAGCTTCTGAACAAGATCCTGGACATGGGCTTTCCACAACAGCTTACTATCTATCCGAACGCCTAGGAATTTGAACTGTTCCGTCTCGCTTATAATATGCCCATTCTGTCTGATCAAAATATTGGTTCTTGTTGAATTGTGAGTTAGAAACTGTAAAGACTGAGTCTTACTGTGATTTAGCATCAAATTATTTTCCACAAGCGACGAACTTATTTCATGAACTACATTATTTGATAATGTTTCAATATTACACACAAGATCCTTCACTGCCAAGCTGGTGTCATCAGCAAACAGAAATATTTTTGAATCACCTGTAATACTAGAAGACATATCATTTATATAAATAAGAAGCAGCAGTGGCCCCAGCACAACACTGTGTCAAAATAGCGTAATTTATTAGAAGCTCGTATTCCCTCCCAGTTACAGGACAGCGTGAAATTTTGAATGAGATAGTTTACGGTGCCAAGTGGCAATGTGTATTTACAACTACACCGCGCAATATCTGACCGAAGTGCTGGACCACGAGCAGCGGACAAAAGTACGTGGACGCCGCTATGTAATGCGGAACTCAAAAGTAGATGTCATGGGGTGCATACCTGCCAGCGTAATAGAAGGCGAGGAGTGTCTTGTTGTAAGCAAAGAAGCAGCAGAAACACAATCCTTCGGCCAGGAGAGTTGAGTTACTTCGAATGTGGCCTTGTCATTGGATGTCATCTGAGCAAAAAATCGATCAGGGACATTTCAGTCCTTCTATAGCTGCCCATGTCCACTGTTGCTGACGTGAATGTGAAGTGGGAAGGCGGAGAAATAACGACAGCTGAACATAGAGCAAGTGGTTATACACTGGGATGAGAAACGTTATGCAATACCGATATGCACAAATTCAATGGCGTTAGTTCCGCGTACGCGTAGTATGAATGGGCACTGCATTAGCGGAGTGTAACGCCGGAAATGCATATCCTCCTATTTCCATTTATTGTACTATAATTTTTTTTCCTTGTTTTGTTACCTCAAGATATGACATTTCTGTCTCTTTATATATTGTAATTGTTTTACTGTTTGTATATATATATATATATATATATATATATATATATATATATATATATATATATATATATATATGCATTTATGTCGATGTATAATTGGTTTGTTTCGTAAATATTATTTGTATTTTTACTCTGGGTCTTGCCTAGGGAAAACTGCTATCGAACGATTACATCAATAGGTCGTGTGAAGAATCAAAGTGTGTAGGATCTTTGGTAGTGTTAACTCTGCCGCGTGGAGCGCGGGCAGAGGGAGTCTGGTTGGAGTAGCGAGTGGAGCAGGTGTGTTGTGTGAAGCTCCCACGAGTTGCCGCGCTTTCGGGGTTTGGCAGCATGTAATTGCGCTCGACTTGCGATGATAGTTTCTGACATGGTGTCGCGAACGGGAAGCATTAGCTGGCGCACATCAAGAGCCCGTTTCGTCTGGTGACCGTGTCGAGAAGAAGGCGCGCCAACATGCAGCTTCTGCGACAGCGACGGCCGACAATGAGTGACTGTCGCCACCTCCTCGATCGACGGCTTCAAACCTTCAATCAACCAACAAGGAAGACAGGAAGCACGTAAAGTTTTAGAACTGTACGGCAGACCTCAGCTTTTCAAACTTTTAAAATTGTTGCATCACAAAATTACAGCAACTTAGCATGAACCTTTGTTGCTCATTGTCCCAATTGCATTGCCAAGCAGGGTCCCTTCCTTTTCCGAAATGAACCCGAGTGTCGTTGAAATTCAAACGCCAGCATTAAAGTAATACAATTCAATTTCGCTGCTTTAACTTCAAAGTTCAGTTAAAGTATTCATAGCTGGCTACAATAGTTAGTTTACACTAGCACAAATTAAGAGTGCGAGTTTTGTTACCGTATTTTAGCTTACCTGTGACTGCAGCTCAGCTTGGTACGTACTAAATTTTATTATTGTTAATTGTTCAGAATCATTTAATTCAAGTTCAAAGTTAAATCTCTTATTTCTAAATTGCGTAGATTCAAGTAGCTTTTGAAATGATTGTTGAGGTACCCCAAGACTAACCCTATTTTCAGGTTTTATTAATTCTTTTGCTAAATTAAGTCAGAGTGTAGCGAAATTTATTACTTCTGACAAACTTTCAGTTTTCACACTACACTTGTCAACCTTCAGTTGCCACGCTTCTAGTGCTAATTATATGTGTAATAATCTTTCTTTTTCAGTTACTATAGTAATTGTCCTCAGGACTGGCGACCGTAACTTCCCCCAAATCTGAAATATCTAATTACCGCTAGTTGATTGTTAATGTAACGGCCGCACATTTACTTTCTTTATTAACTGTACCCCTATTTCAAAATTAATTTCCACCAGTTTGATTAGCATTTTTCCTTTCAATTAGATGTAACCCATTCCTCCCTCTTTACCGAGGGACGATTGCTTTTCCCAAATTTCCATTAGGTACACGTGGTTTAATTTTTCACTGTCATTAAGGTCGATAAGTGAGGGGGCGGTTACAGGAGCTGTCATTTGTACTCAGGTGATTCACGTGAAAAGGTTTCCAACACGACTGCAGCAATCCATGTGAGACCTGCAATGAAGGCATCCACTGGGTTAGTGCGGCGAAATTTTGCGTTAATGGGCTGTAGTAGCAGACGACCGACGTGAGAGCGTATGTAAAACACCACCTGTAGCTCCTCTACTGCCCTCGTGACCATATCGACTGGATCCTAGACAACCTGAAAACGGTGACCTGGTTGTATGAGTAGCGACTTCAGATAGTAAGGGCTGGTGGTAGGGTTCGAGTCTGGTGCTGACCTCAGGAAGTCATGGACACAAGTTGATAAGAAGGCACTGTGCAAGCTGGTGGTCGCTCCATAGTGGTGTCGACATGGAACGGACTGGGTCGTCTGGTCAAACGGAACCGATCATTGTCCATTTGTAGCCATTCGGGGACTTCATGGCCCCAGAGTCATGTCACTGGGCCACAATTGTTCGCGATTGCTTCGAAGAACATTCTACAGATTTCGTGCGAATGATTAGTCCACCCAGATCGCTCGACATGAGTCCCATCAAACATTTATGGGACGTAATCGAGAGGCCAAGCGGGGCACAAAATCATGCATCGGTAACACTTCCGTAGTTATGGACTGCTGTAGAGGCGGCACGGTTCAGTATTTGACTTCCGATGACCTGTTAAGTCCATACCACGGCCAGTTGCTGCACTACACCTAGCAAAAGGAAGTGCGACATAGTATCAGAAGGTATCCCATGACTTCTGTCACCTGAGTGTAAGATGAAGGCAAAAAAAAAAAAAAAATTCGCATGACATTTGCCAAACGAGTTCTTCGTAAGTAATAAAGTGCTACACGCAGTTCGTCTAGCAGAATGACTGTACATAGGAAGTTAGAAGAATGGGATGTCACCAGCGACACATTTCTGTAGTCAGTACAAAGCCACGTCTGAGGTTGCGTAAAGGGCGATGGAGGGGTTTGTGTTTGGCGAATGCCTCAACACCTTTACCTGGCAAAGTTTACCTAGCTTTACCTAGGTTTCAGTCGGGATAACCTAACCTTCTTCAGAATAAAAGTAACTATCGTTTGTCCATAGTGGACATCGTCAAGCAAAAACTACAAATCCATCAATTATCGTCAGACTGTAGAAAACTTACTTCAAACTGCCGCGGCCCCACTTCGCGACCGCGATGCGGCAGCCACGAGTGTTGTACTGGAACTGACCGTAGCGTCATGAGGCCCGCCTATGCGGACACAATACCTTGCGCCTGCGCATAAACTGTGATGGGTACTTGCTGGGACAAGACGCGAACCTTACTCCTGACCTTCAATTTACTAGTGAAGTGAAATAAAAAAACGTTCAGCTGAGGAAGAGGGCGTATATGTTATACTGTGCAGATCGTAGTTAGATCGACTGTCTTAACAATTATGAAGTACTCGTTGGTCATGGTTGGTCATGATATGAAGAAGACATTATGTGCTTACAACGTATGGCCTGACTAGGAAAATTTTGTGCTCAAGCACGAAGTTTAAACACCTAAAAAGAAGTTAGGAGTGGGAAGGATAATAAAAGCCAACATAGTCATAATTATGACTAGGTCTAAAAATTTTTTGAGACGTAAATGTTAAGCAATTTGCTTAGCTATGGTTACAGCGCATGAACATCCTATTGACTTAGCACACAAATGGTCATGAATGAACTTATGAACAAGTCTACATCTAATCTGTAACATCCGGCAATACAGGCCATATAAAATAGATGGTCATTAATCAGGATTAGTATATTTAACCTGAAATGGTCTATCAAATCTAAATGAACTAATGCACGTGCCTAATTGAGATTCATGACGAAGTTAGGGTTATGAGTTACAGAAATCACTAAAGTAGAGGATAATGTAGCGGCATTGAGGTACTCAATTTGTCTTCATGGAGGTGATCCACATACATATCGTAAAAACTGTGTGTGGAACACTGCCATCATAATTCGTGTCTGGCGACCACTGACATTGAACTTAGGGAATGACAGCGGAGTTATATTTAAAGCTAAAGTGTGACTTGGCGAACATCGCTCCAGTCAACACACTTAAAATAATTCACTGGTAAGGTCAATATGTACTTAGGGAACTAGACTAAACTGTGGGAGGATGACGGGAAAATGATTAAATTATTATGTGATTTGGCATACAAAGCTCCAAAGGACACCTTTAAACGTCATTGACTAAGGTCAATTCAAACTGATCCAGCTAGTCTGAACCAAAACTTCGTATCCAGGAGATTGTGGCAAGGTGACGTTACCCTCCGGTGATACTTACACGAGTACACATTATATTGACCATAGTCGGTCATACTCAAGGATTATGTGGTAGCACCTATCGGGTTACTACAGGTACATGCTATTGATAGGAGTAAAGCAGGAGTAGGTTTAATAATGAATAAAGCAATAGGAATGCGGGTAAGCTACTACAAACAGCACAGCGAACGCATTGTTGTGGCCACGATAGACACGAAGCCCACACCTACTACAGTAGTACAAGTCTATATGCCTACTAGCTCTGCAGATGACGAAGAAATTGAAGACATGTATGATGAGATAAAACAAATTATTCAGATAGTGAAGGGAAACGAAAATTTAATAGTCATGGGTGAGTGGAATTCGATAGTAGGAAAAAGAAGAGAAGGAAACGTAGTAGGTGAATATGGATTGGGGTTAAGAAATGAAAAAGGAAGCCGCCTGGTGGAATTTTGCATAGAGCACAACTTAATCATAGTTAACACTTGGTTCAAGAATCATAAAAGAAGGTTGTATACATGGAAGAAGCCTGGAGATACTGACAGGTTTCAGATTGATTATATAATGGTAAGACAGAGATTTAGGAACCAGGTTATAAATTAGTAAGACATTTCCAGGGTCAGATGTGGACTCTGACCACAATCTATTGGTTATGAACTGCAGATAAAAACTGAAGAATCTACAAAAAAGGGGGAATTTAAGGAGATGGGACCAGGATGAACCGAAAGAACCAGAGGTTGTACAGAGTTTCAGGGGGAGCATAAGGGAACAATTGACAAGAATGGGGGAAAGAAGTACAGTAGAAGAAGAATAGGTAGCTTTAAGGGCTGAAGTAGTGAAGGCAGCAGAGGGTCACGTAGGTAAAAAGACGAGGGATAGTAGAAATCCTTGGGTAACAGAAGAAATATTGAATTTAATTGACGAAAGGAGAAAATATAAAAATGCAGTAAATGAAGCAGGCGAAAAGGAATACAAACGTCTCAAAATTGAGATCAACAGGAAGTGCAAAACAGCTAAGCAGGCATGGCTAGAGGACAAATGCAAGGATGTGGAGGCTTATCTCACTAGGGGTAAGATAGATACTGCCTACAGGAAAATTAAAGAGACCTTTGAAGAAAAGAGAACCACTTGTACTAATATCAAGAGCTCAGATGGAGACCCAGTTCTAAGCAAAGAAGGGAAAGCAGAAAGTTGGAAGGAGTATATAGAGGATCTATACAAGGGTGATGTACTTGAGGGCAATGTTATAGAAATGGAAGAGGATGTAGATAAAGATGAAATGGAGATATCATACTGCGTGAGGAGTTTGATAGAGCACTGAAAGACCTAAGTCGAAACAAGGCCCTGGGAGTAGACAACATTCCATTAGAACTACAGACAGCCTTAGGAGAGCCAGTCCTGACAAAACTCTACCATCTGGTGAGCAAAATGTATGAGACAGGCGAAATACCCTCAGACTTCAAGAAGAATATAATAATTCCAATCCCAAAATAAGCAGGCGTTGACAGATTTGAAAATTACCGAACTATCAGTTTAATAAGTCACAGCTGCAAAATACTAACGCATATTCTTTACAGACGAATGGAAAAACTAGTAGAAGCCGACCTCGGGGAAGATCAGTTTGAATTCCGTAGAAATATGGGAGAACGTGAGACAATACTGACCCTACGACTTATTTTAGAAGCTAGATTAAGAAAAGCAAACCTATGTTTCTAGCATTTGTAGACTTAGAGAAAGCTTTTGACAATGTTGACTGGAATACTCTCTTTCAAATTCTGAAGGTGGCAGGTGTAAAATACAGGGAGCGAAAGGCTATTTACAATTTGTACAGAAACCAGATGGCAGTTATAAGAGTCGAGGGACATGAAAGGGAAGCAGTGGTTGGGAAGGGAGTTAGACAGGGTTTTAGCCTATCCCCGATGTTGTTCAAACTGTATATTGAGCAAGCAGTAAAGGAAACAAAAGAAACATTCGGAGTAGGTATTGAAATCCATGGAGAATAAATAAAAACATAGAGGTTTACCGATGACATTGTAATTCTGTTAGAGAAAGCAAAGGACCTGGAAGAGCAGTTCGACGGAATGGACAGTGTCTTGAACGGAGGATATAAGATGAACATGAACAAAAGCAAAAGGAGGATAATGGAATGTAGTCGAATTAAGTCGGGTGATGCTGAGGGAATTAGATTGGGATATGAGACACTTAAAGTAGTAAAGGAGTTTTGCTATTTTGGGAGCAAAATAACTGGTGATTTAAAATGTAGATGGGGAATGGAAAGGAAAGCGTTTCTGAAGAAGAAAAATTTGTTAACATTGAGCATAGATTTAAATGTCAGGAAGTCGTTTCTGAAAGTATTTGTATGGAGTGTAGCGATGTATGGTAGTGAAACATGGAGAATAAATTGTTTGGACAAGAAGAGAATAGAAGCTTTCGAAATATGATGCTACAGAAGAATGCTGAAGATTAGATGGATAGATCACATAAGTAATGAGGAGGTACTGAAAAGAATTGGGGAGAAGAGGAGTTTGTGGCACAACTTGACTAGAAGAAGGGATCGGTTGGTAGGACATGTTCTGAGGCATCAAGGGATGAACAATTTAGTATTGGAGGGCAGAGTGGAGGGTAAAAATCGTAGAGGGAGACCAAGAGATGAATACACTGAGCATATTCAGAAGATGTAGGCTGGAGTACTACTGGGAGATGAAGAAGCTTGCACAGGGTAGAGTAGTATTGAGAGCTGCGTCAAACCAGTCTCAGGACTGAAGATCACAACAACAACAACAACAACAATTAAATCAAGTGTTGAAACCGTTCTTAACTTTGGAACGTGCATACCGAATATCGGTTGACCGTCTGTGTGCGTGTTCAACGTGTTCAGTACGTCAGATATTAACCATTTACGCTGCTACCCTCTATGATAATGAAACGTTAATTAGTAACTGAATATTCCTCTACAACAACGGACACCTTCATAGATGCGTCCAAAATTTTTTTTTGGTGTCAAACTAATATACCTAGCTATTCAACCCACGGGAGTACAGACATATGTTGGCAAGGGTAAAACATACCCTGCATTAACATTACGGTGGATGATATAATGGTTGTAAACCTTGGAAAAAGCTTGTATTTCGCAGCTGCAGTTGGTCGTTAAGAAGGTTGTTTTTGCCATGTAGTAAATGTTTAAAAATTTCCATTTCCTCTATAATGTCTAACTTTGCACCTTTCACTTAACAATGCAATTGCCCTCGCAAGGGTGGTGGAGGCGCATGAGCCAATTGCAAATTTAATGTTTATACAGTTGCTGACAGGGCCACGAAATGTTGAAAATATTTAACATTTACCTGGCATTACCCGCAGTACCAACAGAGAAGTGCAGAGATGTGGTGATACGGTCTGGTGGTGCTCCTCGCTGTTAAGGTGTGGTCCCCTCACTGCACTTAAGAAAACGTAAAATGTGGAAGAATATGAAAACTTTTTACAGTATTGTGTACTGCGTGGAGTAGAGGAACAGTTCGGAGACGGCATTTGTGTCTGCAGGACAGTGCACCCTGTCGTAAGGCGTCTTTGAGGCAATGGTGTGTTGGCAACAATAATCATGAAATGGACAGCCGTACTCAAAGTCCCGACATTAACACACTGGATCACTTTTGGGATGAATTAGGACGTCGAATTAGCTCCTAACTCCAGCCATCATTAAAGGGAAGGGTGTTCACACACCATACTAAGCTGCACTAATAGGTGTCTGGACACTTCTGATGAGAGTACAGAGTCCTACGTTATGTATAAAGTTATTAGACATACATGTTACATTTAGAATTCTCGTACTGTGACACACTGAATTAATTTAGCAGGAGACGCGTCATTTCACGTCAAAGGAGGCTTCACAGTCACAGAAATGGCTCGCAGACGCGGAAAGTGACTGGAGGCGGTGATCGGCGCCCCCCCCCCCCCCCTGACTGCCGCGCTGATGCAGGTGTGGCCGCCAGCGGCCGCAGCGCGGCACCTGTTGCTGCGGACCCCGGCACAGGTATCCAGTCAGCGATCAAATTATCGTGTAGCTGCAGCATCGGGTTATTCGCTTAGCTACCCGGACGTTTTACGTCGTTTCTAGTTTGGTACCTTTGATGCACCTCTTCTATTTCTTATCCCAGATTTTATTCCATTATAGTCGCCTAAAAGCTGGAACATTAATATTTGGATAGGAAGGTGAAGAAAAATTGCTAATATTCGAAAACGGAACACTAAGGGAAAATTTTGATTCTCGAATTTGGTGACAGCAACATAGAGGGCAGGAAAAGAATAATTCCAGAACTGTAAGAACTGTACAAACATAGTAACATAGCCGAATTGGCAAAGGAAAGAATGCTGATCTCGGCTGGTTACCAATCAAGAATGGAGGAGAATTTGCTATCTAGAACAACATTCTGCAGCGCTACTGGTGGAACAGGAAGAGACCTACCCTAAAGAAGGCAGGTAACACACCTAGGATTAAAATGAACTTCGAATGGAAAAACAGTGCTCTTGACAAAGTATTGTAAGGGCTCGTAAAGCAGCTGCGATCCACCTGACCAAAAGTATCCAGCAACTAATAAACACAAACACCGTCCGAACCGGCCTTCAAGGCCCAACGGTGCCGACCAGCCGCCGTGTCATCCTCGGCCCATAGGCGTCACTGGATAGGGGCGTGTGCTGAGCACACCGTTTTCCCGGCCGTCGTGACCGGCGTCGCTACTTCTTAATCAAGCAGCTCCTCAACTGGCGTCACAAGGGCAGAGTGCGACCCTCTCGGTAGGCCCGGAGGACCGCTTAACTCCGGTGATCTAACGGGAACCGGTGTTGCCGTTGGCCATCCGGAACTGAATAGTGGACACCAATATGGAGTGTGTCCGCTCTTCGCCTTTGTGACGGTTTGACCTCAGCGAAATGGTAGAATGAAAAGTATGAAGAAATCGATTAGGACATGAGTGTCGGAATGCTTGACTCAGCATGTAGAAAATTGAAAACAACTCTTTGTGAAATTAAGAAAAACTGCGTTAAGAATACAACGGGAATTCCAGTATTAAATGCAGGGGAGAGAGTGGATAGGTCCAAAAAGTACATTAAAGCCTCTATAAGAGACAGGAGTCGATGTAGAAGAGATAGGGGATACAGTATTAGAATCATAATTTAAAAGAGCTTTGGAAGGCTTGAGATCGAATAAGGCGGAAGGGATGGATAATATTCCATCAGAATTTCTAAAATCGTTGCGGAAAGTGGCAACAACTGACTATTCGCGTTCGTATGTAGAATGTATGAGACTGGCGATAACCTCCGGACTTTCGGAAATACATCGTCCACACCATTTCGAAATTAGTACGAGTCAACAAGAGTAAGAATCATCGCACAATTAGCTTCACAGCACTTGCATCAAGTTGCTGACAAGAATAATGTACATAAGAATGGAAAAGAAAATTGACGATTGGTTAGACAACGATCGGTTTCGGTTTAGGGAAGGAACCAGAGAGGGAAGCCTGACACGGTTGATAATGGAAGTAAGACTAAAGAAAATAAAGGGAAGTTCATAGCATTTGTCGACCTGGAAAAAAAACTTCTTTCGACAATATCAAATAGTGCAAGATGTTCGACATTCTGAGAAAAGAGGGGTAAGCTTTATGAAGAGGCGGGTAATATGCAACATGTAAAAGAGCCGAGATGGAACAATACGACTGGAAACAATATGACAGGAAAATGAAGAACAAAGCGCATGGCTTAAGAAGGATGTTAGACGGGATGTAGTCTCTCCCCCCTACTGGTCTATACACCAAAGGAGCAATAATGGAAATGAAAGAATATTTCAAAAGCGGAGTTAAAAGTCAAAGTGAAAGGATATCAATGATAAGATTTGTTGATGACATTGCTATCCTCATCGAAAGTAAAGAAGAATTACAGGACCTGCTCAATGGAATAAACAATTTGATGAGTACAGAATATGGAATGAGAGTAAATCGAAGAAAGACGATAGTAACGAGAAGTAGCAGAAATAACAACAGCAGGAAGCAAAACATCAGGATTAGTGGTCAATAAGAAGATGAAATTAAGGAATTCTGTTAAACAGGCAGCGAAACAACTCATAAGGGGCGGAGAAAGGAGTGCAACAAAAGCAGGGTAACACTTGCAAAAATGGCATTCCTGGCCAACAGAAATTTACTAGTATCAAAATAGGCCTTAATTTGAGGAAGAAATTTTTGACAATGTAGGTTTTGAGTAGAACATTGTATGGCAGTGAAACATGGACTGTGGAAAAACCGGAACAGAAAAGAATCGAAGCATTTGAGATGTGGTGTTACAGGAGAATGTAGAAAATTAAGTGGACTGATAATGTAAGAAGTGAGGAGGTTCCCCACAGAATCGGTGAGGGCAGGAATATATAGAAAACATTGACAAGAAGAAGGGGCAAGATGATAGGACATCTGTTACGACATCACGGAATAACTTCTGTTGTACTAGATGGAGCAGTAGAGGGTAAAAACTTTAGAGAAAAGCAGAGACTGGAATACATACAGAAAAGAAAATTGAGGACGTAGGTTGCAAGTGCTACTCTGAGACAAAAAGGTTGGCACAGAAGAGGAATTCGTGGGGGACCGCATCGAACTAGGCACAAGACTAATGACTCAAACAAAAAAGGACTTCAGCTGGGTACACTCTCAACTAGACGTCTAGATGTCTGTGGAGGAATAACTGTCCATTCTTACCCAAGAGGCGAAAACAGAGTAGGTAGCGACATGGGGCCCGGCAGTCGGGTGCTATTTCATCCCAAAGGTTTCACGTCGAGGCTCTGTGCAAGGCACTCAGCTTCAGGAATGTTACTAGCCACTGACCACTGCCTCACGCATACTTCTTTGCACTGTCATGCTGATACGTCTCCAAATTTTCAGAGTAGCGCTTGCAACCTACGTTTCCGTTTATTTGCTGTGTGTATTCCAGTCGCTGTCTTACTCTAGTTTTTACACTCTACAGCGCCCTCTAGTACCATTCAAGTTATTCCCTGATGTCTTAACAGATATCCTATCATCCTGTCTCTTCTTTTTGTCAATGTTCTCCATATATTCATTTCCCCGTCACTTCTGTGCAGAATCACCTCACTCCCTACCTTATCAGCCCTCAGTCCACCTAATTTTCAACATTCGTCTGTAGCATCACATCTCAAATACTTCTATTCTTTTCTGTATCGCTTTTCCTACAGTTCATGTTTCACTGCCATTCAGTGCTGTGCTCCAAACGTACATTCTCAAAAATTTCCTCAGGGAGTTAAGCACTATATTTGACACTAGCAGACTTCTCCTGACCAGGAATGCCCTTTCTTCCAGTGCTGGTTTGCTTTTTATGTCCTCCTTACTCCGTCCGTCATGGATTATTTTGTTGCCTAGATAGTAGAATTCCTTAACTTCGTGTACTTCATTGTCACCAATCCTGATGTTAAATTTCTCACTCTTCTCGTTTCTGTTTCTTCTCATTACGTTCGTCTTTCTTCTCTTTTCTCTCAGTCCACATTCTATACTCATTAGACTGTTCGTTCCATTCCACATATCATGTAATTATTCTTCACTTTCACTAAGGATAGCAATGTCATCAGCGAATCTTATCACTGATATCCCTTTATCTTGGATTTCATCCCACTCTTGAACATTTACATTGCTTCTTCGATGTAGAGATTGAACAGTAGGGGCGAAAGGCGACATCCCCGTCTTACCCACTGTTTAATCAGTGCACTTCATTCTTGGACTGCCAGTCTTGTTGTTTTCTCTTGTTTCTTGTACGTACTGTACATTATCCGTTTTTCCCTATAGCTTACGCCTCTGTTTCTCAGAATTTAGGTGGTGCTGCACTGTTTGACATTGTCGGACGCTTTTTCCATGTCCTGAAATCCTATGGATGTGTCTTGATTTTCCTTCAGTCTTGCTTCGATTATCAACCGAAACATCAGAACTGCCTCTCTTGTGCCTTTACCTTCCATAAACCAAGCTAATGATCATCTAAGAGATCCTCAATTTTCTCTTCTATATGTCTGTATATTATTCTTGTCAGCACCTTGGATGCATGAGCTGTAAGCTGATTGTGCGGTAATTCTCGCACTTACCGGCTCTTGGAATTTTCAAAATTGTGTGCAAGATATTTTTCCCAAAGTGTGACGGTATATCGCCAGTCTCATACATTCTCACACCAACGTGAATAATCGTTTTATTGCCACTTCCTCTAATGATTTCAGAAATTCCACTAGAATGTTATCTTTGCCCCTGTCTTATTGACTTCTAGTCTTCCAGAGCTCTTTCAAATTCTGCTCTAAACATTGGATGCCCTATCGTTTTCCTGTCGACTGCTATTTCTTCTTCGATGACGTAATTATACAGTGCCCCCCCCTCATGGAGACCCTCAGTGTACCTTTCCCACCTATCCGCTCTCTCCTCTGAATTAAACAGTGGAATTCTTATTGCACTCTTAATGTTACCACTCATGCTTTTAATTTCATCAAAGGTCGCGTTGACTTTTCTATATGCTGAGTCAGTCCTTCTGCCAATCATCTCTTTTTGAATTCCTTCACATTTTTCGTGCTGCCAGTTTGCCTTAGCTTTCCTGCACTTCCTACTTATTTCATTCCCAAGCGACTTCTATGTTTTTATTCCTTAATTTTCATTAATAGTTTCTTCTTTCGTCACCTAGTTTAGGTATTTTTTTCTGTTACCTATGGTTTCTTCGCAATTACCTCCACTGTACCTACGTTTTTGTTTGCACTTTGCTGATCGCCCTACTTAGACACGTCCATTCCTCTTCAGCTGAACTTGCTGCTAAGCCGTTCATTACTGCAGTATATATAGCCTCAGAGAACTTCAAGCATATCTGTTTGTTTCTTTGTATTTCCGTAATTCATTTCTTTGCGCATTCATTCTTCCCGACTAGTCTCTTAAGCTTCAGCCTACTCTTAATCATTATTAAACTTTCATCTGTGTTTACATCTGCTCCTTACAATCCTATATATGATTTCGAAATCTGACAATGATGTAATCTAACTGAAATCTTCGTGTATCTACCAGCCTTTTTCTGTTGTACCTTCTCCTCTTGTGATTCTTGAACATAGAATTCGCTATAACTATCTAATTTTTTTTTTTTTTTTTTTTTTTTTTTGCAAATCTCAGCTAGTTTTTCTCCTCTCTCATTCCTACTACCAAGTCCATATTCTGCTGTAATCCTGTCTTTTACTCCTTCCCCTACAACCGCATTCTGGTCCCTGATGGCTACTACATTTTCATCTCCCTTTATGTACTGAATTACTCTTTCAATACTCTCATACGCTTTCTCTGTCCCTTCATCTTCTGCTGCGACGTCGACGAGTATACCTGAACGGTCGTTGTCAGTGTTGTTTGGCTGTCGATTCTGGTCACAACAACGCGATGCCTGGACTGTTCACGGTAACTCACTCTTTACCCTACTTTCACACTCGTAACGAATGTACTCATACCATTTTCTGCTGCTGTTGATACTATTCTATGCTGCATTTACCCCTCACCATTATCATTTCCCTTTTCAGTTTTGACAGCTTCCCTATCACGTTCAAACTTTTTTATGATTCGCTCCCTGACACGTACAACGTTATCCTTTTATTTATTGGATGTCTTTCTCATGGTCACTTCCCACTTGTTTGTCCCTTCCCGGAGATCTGAATGGGAACTAGTCCGACATCTTTTGCCAATGGAGGGATCATCCTGACAGTTTTTCAAATAAAGGCCACATGTCCTGGGATACACATTATGTGTCTTTACTGCAGTCGTTCCCATTACCGTCTGCACCTTCAAGCCATTAATCATTGTTGATTCTTCTGCCTTTCAGGGGCAGTTTCCCACCCTAAGGGAAAGACAGAACCCGGAACCTGTGTCCGACCGTCCGCCCTCTTTGGCGAGATCATTGGCAGAACGAGGCCTACTTCTTATGCCGGACGTCTTCGGTCACCATTGCTGATGATTTTTATTCATTCGAATCGAGGTTCGAATTCGAGACCGAGGACGTTTTTATTACTAATCAATTACACTACCCTAAACCACGGGTACGGTATTGTACGAAGTATAAAAAGCTGTAAAAGCCTCCCTACCCCTCCAGAGTTGGCGCTTTGTGACGTGAAATAATGGGGCTCCCCCTGATCCTGAAAACATCCTCCGTTGTGTGACGTCACCTCCTCTGTACAACACTGTTGGCGCTACAGGTGATTGCATGTAGCATTCTCCAGGCGTTCGCCAAACGCAAACTCTGCCATCGGACTGCCACAGACTGTAGCGCGATTTGTCCTTCCAGACCACTGGTATCCGCCCGTCCACAGTGCAGCATTTTCTAGTGCGCAGGTGAGTGCTTCCGCTTATTCCATACGATTTCTTCCACCCGCCCTCCGCAGTGCTCGGCGGCTGCAACTGAGTCCTCCCTAATCTCTTGGTTTGGCTGTCTACATCTACATCCACATGGCTCCTCTGCGAATCACTCTTAAGTGGCTGGACGAGGGTTCAACGAAATACCTCCACAATAATCCTGTGTTATTCCACTATTGAGTAGCGCCTGGAAAAAAACGAATACCTGTATCTTTCTACGCAAGATCTGATTTCCCTTATTTTATGGTGATGATAGTTTCTCCCTATGTAGGTCGGCGTCAACAAAACGTTTTCGCATACGGGAGAGAGAGTTGGTGACTGAGATTTCGCAAGAAGATCCCACAGCAACGAAAAACGCCTATGTTTTAATGATGTTCACCCCGAATCCAGTATCTTCTACGTGATACTCCCTTCCCTATTTCTCGATAGAACGAAACGTGCTGCTCTTATTTGAAATTTCCTGATGTACCCTGTTAATCCTGTCTACTAACGATCCCAAACCGCGTAGCAGTACTCTGAAAGAGGACGGGCAAGCGTAGCTTAGGCAGTCTCGTTAGTAGACCTGTTTCATCTTTGAAGTGTTCTGTCAATAAAACGCTGTCTTTGCTTCGCCTTTCCAACAAGATTTTCCATGTGTTCTTTGCAGTTTAAGTTCTTCACTATCGTAACTCCTAGGTATTTCGTTGAATTTGGCCTTCAGATTTGACCTATTTATCGTGCAACCGAAGCTTAACGGATTCGTTTTAGCATTCCTGTGGATGAAGTCATACTCTTAATTATTTAGCGTCAATTGCAGATTTTCGCATCATACAGATGTTTTACCGAAACAGTTTTGTAATTGGGTTTGATCTTCTGGTGAATTTACTAGGTGATAATGGACTGTATCATCTGGAAACAACTTAAGTCGGCTGCTCAGATTGTCTCCTAAATCGTTCATATACATAAGGAACAACAGACAGCCTATAACATTACCAAGGGAAAATTCCTAATCACTTCTCTTTTACTCGATGACTTTCCGTTAGTTACTATGAAATCTGACCTCTCTGACAGGAAATCACGAGTTCAGTCGCATAAATGAGACGATATTCCACAAGCACACAATTTTGTTATAAACTGTTTATGAGGTACGTTGTGAAAAGCCTTATGGAGATCTAAAAATACGGAATCAATGTTAAATCCTTTGTCAGTAGCACTCAACACTTCGCGTGAATAAAGAGCTAGTTGTGTTTTACAACCACGATGTTTTCTAAATCAGTGTTGACTGTGTGTCAATAGACCGTTTTCTTCGAGGTAGTTCGTAATGTTCCAACACGAAGAACGTTCCAAAATCCTGCTGCATATCGACGTTATGTAATTTAGTGGTCTACTCTTACTGCCTTTCTTGAATATTGGTATCACTTGTGCAACTTTACAGTATGTCGGTATGGAACTTTCGTCGAGCGAGCGGTTGTATACGATCTTAAGTATGGAGCTACTGCATCAGTATACTCTGAAACGAACCTAATCGGTATACAACATTGACCGGAAGACTCACTTCTATTAAGTGATTTAAGATGATTCGCAACCGCGAGAATATCTACTTTTAAGGCATCCACTTCTAAGCTGTAGTTGTTGTTTCAGGTTTCTAATTTTCACTCACGTCACCATCAATGGACTATAGCAGGTTGCCAATGGCTGAAGTGTCCTTGATGGGTTTGTTACTCAGGTGAGATGCAGGGACTAGTTCACGTTTTTCTTCTACTTTTACTGCTTCTCTTATGGCGATTAATTACTCCCTGTCTTTTTTTTTATACTACCATGTCCTCTCATGAAGTCCAGTGATCGATTCCGCATTGGATAAAGACATCCAAATACTTTTAATCAGAAACCGTAAGGTAGACACGGTTTTGATACTTGTTAAAGAAGAAAAATGTGAGTCGTTGAAGACACGAAAAGGAGAAGTTACAGGTTAGGCAGAATATGTGTCGAAACTCGAAGAAGATATACTTAATGTATGTAACATAAATTTTTTGTTCGCTAAATCATTTTGTACAGTGCCTTTTTCAACTGCTGATATGTGTTAGTTTTGAAACTTCGTATCCTAAACCCACACACAACTGTAGAGAAGACTTTGAAATATCTCCTGAGTCACTCAACAGAATTTTTTTTTGCAGTTTTGTCATAGGTTGACATGGTTGGAGACAGTGGCTGTTATATAAATAAATTGTAAATGGTGTACAGCAACCATCCAGACAGAAATTGGTTTCAGGTCAATTTATTAAAAAAGTACCGTTACCTTTTTTTTTACATTTCATCATCATACAGTTTTGTCGTGGCTTTCAATACGTGTTACACATTGCTTTCCAGTTAGTTGCTCTAGGATAAACGATAATTTACCAGTTACAAACCTGTAACCAAAATGGTTGCGCTACATATTTGTGTTGTAATGCAACTTACGTCAAGTGTCCATCTGGCGCATTTGTCCTTCATTGGAAGAAAACTGCTAATACAAACGCGCCAGATGGACATTTCATGTAAGTTAGAACACAAATATGTAGCGCAAGCATTTTTGTGACACTTTGTAATTTCTAAATTATCGTTTATCCTATAGCAACTACCAGGAAACCAATGCATTGATGAAAGCATGAAAAAACTGCGTGATGATGAATTGTAAAAAACAAAAACAAAAATTCGAAGCCGGTAACGGGACTTTTTCAATGAAGTAGCCTGAAATCAATTTGTGGCTGGTTGCTGTTTACCATCAACAATTTATAGAAAAATTTTAAATGTAGTTACGTCACTGTGAAATGTGCTGGTCGATTGAAACCTTGGTTCCCCATTTATACAACTGATAAAATTTTTCTGAAATTTTACATACCGTTGGACAGCTCGTAAGGTTTCCACAATTTCGTAAGAATAAGTGAAATATTATCTCTTTACTTTCTACTTAATTACACGGACTTGTATAGAATCGGCGAGTTCAGCAGCGGGAAGTATTTTTCAAAGGCGGCTAAACTTTGTAAGAGTTAATGGGAGATGTTATGGGCCGTCACCACTTGTTTCAAAGCAATTTGTCATGTCGGTTTGTTCCAATAGCGACTGCTAAAGAAAGCAGGGTTTCCGAATGAATTACGTTACCGTCTGTAGGGTCCTGTGAGACAAACTGTTTGTAAGCGACATCTTCACAATTCAGTCTATATTCTGAAGGACCTCTCCTTCTTTCCTGTCCACTGTTGGTTTCAGTGTTGCTACATAAGCTATTGTGTCTCATGCAAGGGGATGATTACGTCCTAGAACATTCCTAGACATTTTGACTTTTTTGGCGCAAAGAGTCTACATATCGCTTCTCACGAGTGTGGTTCCACATTCGAGGAATTCGACGGACAGGACGTGAGCAGACGAAGAAGAGGGTCATCATGACCTTGCCAGAACTTACATGAACAACCTGGGATTTCTTTGGCGGGGGAGATATGGGATGTACCCACTGTTGGCTTCAACGTTTGTCCTCAGGCTACCGAAGTAGATCACCCTGTTCGTTAAATTGCCCACCCCCATGCTGCCAATCGGACGTAAGCCACGCTTCAGCAATTTTGTTAGGAAACACTATAACATCCTCCATACAGTACGGATCTTTCATCGTACGATTTTCACATCTTTAGCAACCTGAAGAAAGACACGCGTGGAGATCGGTTTACGGCCGAGGGGGAAGTACAGTAGTCGGCGTCGTTGCAGATTCGTTAGCGGCCGATCGCGTTCTACGGAAAACGAATTGATCGCCTCGTTCCCTAGTGGAATAAACGTCTAAATGCCAGTGGTGATTACTTTTGCACGGAGACATTCAATAGTGCCGCTGTGACAGGTGTTCTGTTCTCGTTTGCCTACCCCTCACGCTCAAAGGACAGCCTCCTCGTCACCAAAACAGTAGCAAAAAAGTTAACAAAACGAGATTCTATGCCGTTGAACATGTTGCCTGCAGTATTGTTACTTACATTTATGACAAGTAATCAATGTCGACTCATGGCAAGCCATCATGCAATGATTATATGATCAATTAAAGTCTTTAAACAAATGATCAAGTTGTAAGTCCGACAGCCGCATTTCGTTACTACAGTACAATTGTTTCACGCACTCCTTAGTGTTGTGTAGCATCTCCAAAGATATGCGTTGTACTCGCCTGCCGTGTAGTAGGATATTTGAGCGGACACGGGGCCAGGCGGCAGTAGTACTTTTTCTGAGTGTTCACTGAGCGTCGAGAGGAAAAAAGGCTCTCGAGGCACGCCGCTGTGGCCGAGCGGTTCTATGCTCTTCAGTCCGGAATGGCGCTGCTGCTATGGTCGCAGGTTCGAATCCTGCCTCGGACGTGGATGTGTGACGTCCTTAGGCTAGTTAGGTTTAAGTAGTTCTAAGTCTAGGGGACTGATAACCTCGGATGTTAAGTCCCATAGTGCTTAGAGGCATTTTAACCATTTGAAAGGCTCGCGAGTATACGTGAGCAGTTCAGTTGCGTTGGTGTTGATTTTGTTCCGATGTCTGGAGACGAAGGACCCACACATCGACACCCCCGTTAACGAATGTCTTTCATGAGATGAAGCCTTGACTATACTTGTTGTGGCGTCTCAAGACAGCCACGCCACTCGGAAGTAGCCGAAGTGCACGCGTTAAATTCAAGCAGGCTTGCTGAGGTCTGAAACAGGATACGTAATGAATGCTATAAAGAAAAGTACGTAGCTTCTGTAATACTTAACTTTAATCCATCATTTGTATACAGCATTCTTGATGATACAAGTGATCTCTAGATATGGTTAATGGCGCCTTGCTAGGTCGTAGCCATGGACTTAGCTGAAGGCTATTCTAACTGTATCTCGGAAAATGAGAGAAAGGCTCCGTCAGTGTAGTAGCTAGAAAAGTCGTCGTACAACTGGGGCGAGTGCTAGTAAGTCTCTCAAGACCTGCAGTGTGGTGGCGCTCGGTCTGCGATCACTGACAGTGGCGACACACGGGTCCGACATGTACTAATGGACCGCAGCCGATTTAAAGCTACCACCTAGCAAGTGTGGTGTCTGGCGGTGACACCACATTCCTCCCCCGCAAATCGGAGAACGGTCGTGTTATAAGGCGTCCGAACGACGTGGGGAGGGCCCCATGTTGATGTATGCGATGAGGTGGGGAGCCGAACAACAGGCGAGGCTGTGCCACCCGCACCCGGCCATTCGGTCCGAGGGGAGCTAGGAAACACCTGGAAACCTAGTCCAGGGTGCACGTCAACATGCGGTGTATGCGCCCGTAAAGAGACAGGAGGGGCCGAAGGGTCGACCTCCATTGCGTCGGGGTATCCGACGCGCGATGACGCCATGTGGTCCGGAGCGGGCAAGAGTTCCATGGCTGAGGACAGCTGGTCACGGGAAGCGATCGGCGGCGCGGGACCCAGGGAGGCGCTTGGCGGCTGCAGCGAAGCGACCACTGCGGGCGGCGCCGGCGGCGGCTGCGGCGGCGGCGCGACGCCATGGGGCAAAATGGAAGGCATCGTCGGTAACACCTGGGGATGAGGCGAGCCAGTAGATGGGACCCCAGGGCGCTGACCGGACGGCACCGTCGCTGAAAGCAGACGGGGAGCGGCAGAACCCGTGCGACGACAGAGGCGCAGCTGGTTGAGATGCCGACGCACCTCACCAGAGGCCCCCAAAACCAAATACATCGCGCGGCCGACGCAGCGAAGAATGCGCCCTGCGAGCCAACGCCGTGAACCGCGATAGTTGCGATAGAATACAACGTCGCCTGGAGCAAAAGCAGGAGTCTGCCGCTGCACAGGAACCTGATGCGGCGGATGCAGCAAAGACATCAAGGTTCGATGAGGACGACCATGGAGCAACTCAGCCGGCGAGCGACCATCCCGGGGCTGAGAGCGATACGAGGACAAAAAGAGCAACAACGCGTCCTCCCGAGAATGCGACTCTTTCAAGTTCAACATCTGTGACTTGAAAGTCCGGACCAAACGTTCAGCGGCACCGTTTGACTGAGGCGAAAACGGCGCGGATGTCAGGTGATGAATACCATTGGCCTTGCAGAATGACTGAAATTCTGCGGACATGAATTGTGGGCCATTGTCGGAAACAATAGTCTGTGGAAGACCTTCAATGCAAAAGATAGCAGACAACACTTGGATGGTGGCAGATGACGTCGTGGAAGACATCCGGACAACAAATGGAAAATTACTGAATGAATCGACCACAACCAACCATCGAGCATTCCAGAATGGACCAGCAAAATCTATGTGTAAGCGTTGCCAAGGGGAAGTGGCTTTTGGCCATGCAAAGAATTTCCGCGGCGGTGCGGATTGTTGTTCGGCACACGCCATGCAAGAAGAGCACGTATTCGTAATCGCAGCATCGATTCCGAACCAAGTACAGTGCCGACGAGCAAGTTGTTTCGTGCGCACTATACCCCAATGTCCTTGGTGGAGAAGCTTTAAGACAGAGGACTGTAACGAACGTGGGACCACGACCCTAGACTGATCATTATCAGAACGCAACAGCAAAACACCACGTCGTACAAAAAGTCTCTCCTTGTGAGCAAAAAATCGGCGAACCAACGGATCCTCGATCAGTGACTTTTACATGGGCCATTGCGTAGCAACAAATCGCAAAACTGTAGCAAGGACAGGGTCGGCAGCTGTGGCTGCAGCTACACGACGAAAATCAATCGGAAACGATTAGACCACGTCATCAGTTTCCGCATCAATGAACATGCAAGCAAGTTCAGAAGAATCGAATGCTCTATCCTCAGCAACAGGCAAACGGGACAACGCATCGGCGTTTCCGTGCTTAGCAGTGGACCGATACAAGATATCGTAGCGGTACTGCGAGAGGAAAATAGACCAGCGAATGAATTTCTGCGCTGTACGTGGAGGTACAGGTTTGTACGGATGAAAAAGCGATGACAAAGGTTTGTGGTCTGTGATGATGGTAAAGTGACGACCATACAAGAAATCATGAAACTTGGTAACACCAAAACACGAGAGCCAAAGCTTCTTTCTCTATCTGGGAATAATTTCTTTGCGCAGACGACAGCAATTTGGACGCAAAGGCAAAAGGGCGATCATGCGAACCATCTTTGTGCGCAAGCACAGCACCGATCCCGAAATCCGATGCATCTACCATCAACAAAAGGGGTTTCTGGGGATCGAATGGCGTAAGGCAAGTATTTGAAAGCAACGCCGACGTCAACTGGCGAAAGGCGCGGTCGCATTCCGATGTCCAGACGAACGGAACACCTTTACGACGTAAGCGATGAAGCGGAGCTGAAATGGAAGAGGCATGCGGAAGAAAGTTATGATAATAGTTAATTTTTCCCAACACATTCTGTAGCTGCTTCAAATTCTGCGGCGATGGCCTGTCCTGTATGGCACGGAGGTGCTCTGGACTCGGATGTATGCCTTGGGCATTGATTACATGTCCCAGATATGGCAAGTCACGAGCAAAAAACACACATTTGTCCTTCCGCAAACGGAGACCATTTCGTCGCAATACCTGAAATAATGTCCTAAGATTGAGTAAATGGTCTTCTGCTGTCTTGCCGGAGATCACAATATCGTCCAGATAGTTTGCAGCAGTAGGGACCGACGCACAAACAGTTTGTAAATATTGCTGTAACAATGTAGGGGCGGATGCACACCCGAATGGCAGTCTTTTGAATCGGTACAAACCAAGATGCGTGTTAACCACCAAGACGCGCTGGGATTCTTCGTCCACCGGTATTTGCAAGTACGCATCTGCTAGGTCCAACTTCGAAAAGTATTTTCCTGGGCACAGTTTGTCAAAAAGATCTTCCGGGCGGGGTAAAGGAAAAGTTGCAGTCACAAGTTGTGGATTCACTTTTACCTTGAAGTCCACGCAAAGTCTCAATTTTCCGGAAGGTTTTTGCAAAATTACTAAGGGTGAGGCCCAGAGAGAAGCCTGCACACGTTCAATTACACCTTGTGATTCTAAATCGTTTAATGTTCTTGCGACCTCATCACGCAATGCGTGGGGAACATTGCGCGCTCTGAAAAATTTCGGTTGCGCGTTTACTTTTAGTTCCAAATGTGCTTCATAGTTCTTAGCGCAACCAAGGCCCGGTGCAAAAATGTCGGCAAATTCCTCACATAGACGAGAAACACTGACGGAAGGCACAGTCTGGTTCACTGATAGGACCTGATTGACGATAGACAAGTTAAACACATTTGCGGCACGCAACGGAGGTTCTCCCAGTTGTTTGTACGTGGCGTGATTGAGTAGTGAAACCACAGCTCCGGTATCGAGCTGGAATTGTATCACGTTGCCATTAATTTCTAAGTCTACAAAAAGTTTATTGTCCTGCTGACGACAAGAGCGACTGTTTCGTGCAAGGTGAACTGTTTCTGGGCCAGAAGCACTGGCGACTTGACGGGATTTCCGTCGACGTCGACGCACACGTTTTGTGGGACGAACACAGTCACTGTTAGAGAGAGTAGCACTATACAGTGTGGAATTAACTACATGAATGTCCATGGGTGAAGGTTCACGAGCCTGAGTGTCCTTGGTTCGATTCAGGTGCGAAGCAAAGGGCCTGGAATGGTTGTGAGCGTCTGATCTAAGCTTTTTCTGGCAAACACTATGAACATGTCCTTTTTTATGACAGAAAAAGCAAATAGCTTGGCGTGACGGGCAATTCTCACGCGAATGTCTAGTTGCACACCGCGGACATGATTTCAGCACTGCATTTGCTTGCTTTCGCGGGACACGTGGCTGCGCGGACGTGCGCGAAGGCTGTTCCGTGCAGCTCACCCGGGCTGGGTAATGTGACACACAGCTGGCGAAGTTGCAAATGATTCCTGAGCAAAGTCAAGTGTGTCTTGCCTATCCAATATGTCTATCACTTGTTGAAGGGAGGGATTGACGAGTTTCAAAATCTGTTCCCTTATGAGAACATCAGAAACGTTCTGTGCAATTGCATCACGCACCATAGTATCTGAATAAGGGAGTCCACATTCACACTCAAAAGCACAATCCCTTGTAAGGCCTTGCAATGTTGCAACCCACTCCCGATTAGTTTGACCGGCCGTACGTTTTGTACGAAAGAATGTATACCTTTTTGCAACGACATTTACTGTTTCTTTGAAATAGGCATCTAAAGCAGACAAAATTTCTTCGTATGACAGAGTTGCTACGTCGCGTCGGGGAAACAATTTCACTATCACACGGTACGTCTGCACCCCGACGGATGCTAACAAAAAAGGCCGCCGCTCGTTACCTTGAATCCTGTAGGCGGCGAGATGGAATCCAAATTGGCGTGACCACTCCGTCCATGTTTCCTGGGCTGAATTAAAAGGCCTAAAAGTTGGTGCAACTGCGTGTTGTGGCTGCTGTAGCAATGAAGCGGCGGCGGCCGCATCGTTTTGCAGTGCACGTTCACCCTGGTCGAGCTGTCCAAGGGCATCCAATAACGCCTGCGTCTGCTGATTCTGTAAGCGATAAAATTCGGACAGTACATCTGGAGAATGTGGCGAAGCCATGACACAAGTAAATCAGAGCAAAGCAATATCAAGACGAATGCAACGTGGGCGCGTCACCAATCCTCGGCGCCAACTGTTGTGGCGTCTCAAGATAGCCACGCCACTCGGAAGTAGCCGAAATGCACGCGTTAAATTCAAGCAAGCTTGCTGAGGTCTTAAACAGGATACGTAATGAATACTATAAAGAAAAGTACGTAGCTTCTGTAATACTTAACTTTAATCCATCATTTGTATACAGCATTCTTGATGATACAAGTGAGACTCTCTAGATATGGTTAATGGCGCCTTGCTAGGTCGTAGCCATGGACTTAGCTGAAGGCTATTCTAACTGTCTCTCGGAAAATGAGAGAAAGGCTTCGTCAGTGTAGTAGCTAGCAAAGTCGTCGTACAACTGGGGCGAGTGCTAGTAAGTCTCTCAAGACCTGCCGTGTGGTGGCGCTCGGTCTGCGATCACTGACAGTGGCGACACACGGGTCCGACATGTACTAATGGACCGCGGCCGATTTAAAGCTACCACCTAGCAAGTGTGGTGCCTGGCGGTGACACCACAATACTCGTATATGAAATGCGTGGCAGCGGCTAATCTTGCTATATTCGCATTTGGTTTCTTAGTTATTGGAGAGGTCTTACGGGAGTATATTTACGTATCTTTCTCGTATAGTGATAGTCGCATGTGTGTTAGGGGCTCAGAAATCCTGTGACTGGTTTTGCACAAGACGGCAATATGAATCATTAGATCCAGTCTATAATTGCCTCGGCCTTATACCTAATCAGATTTGCCTGTTTCATATCGAGTTTTCTGACAACCATTTCATAGAATAATTTGTGTGTATCTTTCTTTCTTTTTATTCCGATGATTGATAACATTATTTTGTCCAGGTGTGCAAGCAGAAGTACACTGTAGTTCTTGACTTCTTTATTGTTTTTTCTGTGCAACGAAATGTGAAGACTGAAGCTCGTATACTGCGATACTTCCTTGGTCAGCAGACTCAAGCGTAATTAGTGATTCTGTTTGCTGGTGGGCTAGCACCATTAGTGGCTGCATCTGTAACTAGTGTAAGTAAACAGTAGTGTAAAATTGTGCCGTCAGTCACACGAGTGATTTTTCTGAAATCTTGATAACGTATCAACTGAAACTTCCTGGCAGATTAAAACTGTGTGCCCGACCGAGACTCGAACTAGGGACCTTTGCATTTCGCGGGCAAGTGCTCTACCACTTTTTTTTTTTTTTTTTTTTTTTTTTGCATTTTGTTCGTTATTGCTCGTTGTGTGTGGTCATTGCGGACGTCGCAAGACATCCTGTCCATGTTCGGTGGTTGATCCTTCTACTCAGTTTTTTTATTGCAGAGGCCAACCGGCTCTCTGACCCAACACGCTGAGCTACCGTGCCAGCAACCACTGAGCTACCGAAGGACGACTCACGCCCGGTACTCACAGCTTTACTTCTGCCAGTACCTCGTCTCATACCTTCCAAACTTTACAGAAGCTCTCCTGGGAACGTATCAACAGTTAGAGCCCACCGTAGGACTGTTCTTTGAGTCATTCATTTAACGTTTACATCCAGCTATTTACATCTTACAACCGTCTACAGGAGCCAAGAAATGTCTACGTTTGCTTTGATTTTCAGATGCGTCAAGGTACAGTCTTAAACGGTAAAACAGTAAATATTTACTATTCCTCCTGTAACATCCTGTATAATTATTTGGGTCTCCACCGGTCATCGAAAGTTTTCAGTGCTAGACGCACGACATAGTCCGACCCTCGCGGGAATACAGTGTGGACGCAAGCTAGTGGAACAATGGCCGGGATTCCTCCTGTAACATCCTGTATAATTATTTGGGTCTCCACGGGTCATCGAAAGTTTTCAGTGCTAGACCCACGACACAGTCCGACCCTCGCGGGAATACAGTGTGGACGCAAGCTAGTGGAACAATGGCCGGGATTCCTCCTGTAACATCCTGTATAATTATTTGGGTCTCCACGGGTCATCGAAAGTTTTCAGTGCTAGACGCACGACATAGTCCGACCCTCGCGGGAATACAGTGTGGACGCAAGCTAGTGGAACAATGGCCGGGATTCCTCCTGTAACATCCTGTATAATTATTTGGGTCTCCACGGGTCATCGAAAGTTTTCAGTGCTAGACCCACGACACAGTCCGACCCTCGCGGGAATACAGTGTGGACGCAAGCTAGTGGAACAATGGCCGGGATCCCTCCTATAACATCCTGTATAATTATTTGGGTCTCCACGGGTCACCGAAAGTTTTCAGTGCTAGACGCACGACATAGTCCGACCCTCGCGGGAATACAGTGTGGACGCAAGCTAGTGGAACAATGGCCGGGATTCCTCCTGTAACATCCTGTATAATTATTTGGGTCTCCACGGGTCATCGAAAGTTTTCAGTGCTAGACCCACGACATAGTCCGACCCTCGCGGGAATACAGTGTGGACGCAAGCTAGTGGAACAATGGCCGGGATTCCTCCTGTAACATCCTGTATAATTATTTGGGTCTCCACGGGTCATCGAAAGTTTTCAGTGCTAGACCCACGACACAGTCCGACCCTCGCGGGAATACAGTGTGGACGCAAGCTAGTGGAACAATGGCCGGGATCCCTCCTGTAACATCCTGTATAATTATTTGGGTCTCCACGGGTCACCGAAAGTTTTCAGTGCTAGACGCACGACATAGTCCGACCCTCGCGGGAATACAGTGTGGACGCAAGCTAGTGGAACAATGGCCGGGAGTTACCGCGCATGTGGTACGCGGCAAAAATGGGAATTCGCGTCTGACGAGGAGCGTGTGTAGATGGGTGCTGCAGAGAGGTTGACTGCTGTGTCATCATAGTGTCCACCATCAGAGGTTCGAATCCTCCCTCCGGCATGGGTGTGTGTGTTGTCCATAGAGTAAGTTAGTTTAAGTTAGATTAAGTAATGTGTAAGCTTAGGGACCGATGACCTAAGCAGGTTGGTCTCATAAGTTCTTACCACAAATTTACAAAATTTTAATACCAAAATACTGCATCTCGGTTCTTACAATAGTGCAATAGATGCGCGCTGGTTAGATGTAACTGAAGAGAGTCTCCAACTCCGACTGTGGTTAAGGGCGAATCCCAAGCGCATGGCCACTAACAACTGGAAGTGGAATGTCATCCGAACCTTGTTGAAGGACCATGACAGGACCGGATCTTCGACCCCTGCCCTCTTGGCCTCCGCCTACCTGGTGCTGAAAGTCTTATCAAACATTAAAAAAAAATAGTCCAGTGATCAGAACGTCTGTCTAGTAAGCAGGAGGTCTGGGTTCGAAGCCCAGTCGGTCACGAATTTTCATCTGCCGTCGTTGCTGTATTTCAACGCGCTGTGACAGTGTGGTCGTCGGTCCTTCGATATTTAAGATACAATTGTTTTTTGAGGCAATAGAGGTGATTTGCGAACATTTGTCTTGCCATCAATGTAACAGGACTTCAACGGCATCCAACCCTTAGTCATACCTTTGTGCCGGCGCTAACCCATGTCATATACATGCGAATTAGATTGTAGTTCATATTTAGTCAAATAACGAATGGTCAGTATACAAGTATGCCGCCCGGGGTGGCCGAGCGGTTCCAGGCGCTACAGTCTGGAACCGCGCGACCTCTACGGTGGCAGGTTCGAATCCTGTCTCGGACATGGATGTGTCTGAGGTCCTTAGGCTAGTTAGGTTTAAGTAGTTCTAAGTTCTAGCGGACTGATAACCTCAGAAGTTAAGTCCCATAGTGGTCAGAGCCATTTGAACCATTTCTGAAGTATACGAGTATTTACGAACAGTACAATCAGGATTGCAGCGAACTGATCACTTAACCAAGTGCAACATGGAGTACCTGTGTAATGAGCCATTCCAGCTGCATAGCTGAGGGTAAGATTTGTTAAGCATTTCATTGCAGAATTAATGTAATATTCACACGAAAATCTCTGCAGTCATACTGTATTAGGAACCCGCGACTGGAGTACTATGTTCATTGAATCGGATTACTCAAGCTGAGGCCAAATAAAGACAAGCGACGACGCCAAAACGCTATCTTTACTTAAGTAGGTAGTCAGCGCTAAATTATGTGAGCCACCGTTAACGTTACTGTAAGCAGTTTGACAGCATAACACCACCACAACTACCGACAACCTGAACCACTATCATCACGCAGTTCTGACTCTCAGTGATTACAGGTTGCTGATGTTTGTCAAGAATAGCGGAAAGCGCTTCTGAAGTTCCATTTGCATTACGACTAGGACGGAGAGAATGCTAAATAACAGTAACAGGTCACCCTGCGAAGAGAAGTCCACGTATTGTCTCAAGTTCTTGCAGTTTGATATAATGCAGTTCCCGATAGTTTCACACTAACGGGTTCTTTTGGCTATCGAAATACTCATATGGGAATCATAAAAGTGTAATTGCTAGAACGCTCAACTACCTTAATAACACCTCATTCTGGATTGAATACGACTCGGAAAGCGACGTTAATTTGACGTTTTCATCCATCTCCTGACGTCTCACTGAATGAAGTCTGAAGTGCACGCACAGTTTTGTTGCCTGCCGCAAGGATTCTGTGATGTGTTGTGGCAGCTGGCAGTCATTGCTGAATACACACATGTGCAAATATCCTCATTGCCCTAGCGGAACTCGTCTTTGTTGCATTTTTTCCATACCGTAATTAGCACAATAACATAAGGGTTGTTCTGCTGAAGAACTTGATGCCCACAAGTCCTTAAATAAGAATCTCCTAGCGGGAGTAATACATGAAAGGAAACAGACTATTGGACAAAAGAATGGACAGCTCCCTTCTTTTGGCGTTTCCGATAGCGCCTACTATAAGAATGTGGTGTCATATTATGCTTCAGAACTCTAAACTATTTATTTTTTTACTTCATACTAAAACAAAAGTTGTGATATGAGAAGAGGAAATGACTTATATGCTTCTCAGGAACTAGTTTTTCGTGTTTATTTTCTCACTTCTCTTTTCTCACTTGGAAGCGTATCCAAGACATAATATTTCCTTGTGTGCTATTACTGCATACATGAAAGCCTTGCAGTTAATTTTTGTATGTTGGATAATTTTTGATGTCACCTCACATTCCTTTGTGAGAAGGTTCCCATTTTCTTGGGATTCAAATAGAGTGGACATTTCATCACTGGTTAATATTCTGATGACTAATGACATGATACCCGTTGCAATTGCCCCATGGCACCTGTGAGTAGAGTCTCACGTTGGTTACTATAAGAACACGCAGGCAGTGATATCCGCTCACTGCAGTCAGAGCCAAGGTGATTTCTTTCTGTTTATGGCGAAGCGTCTGCTGCAGTGTCCACGCTCAGCCAACATAAACAAATCGCGGCGGCATTGGGCACTGCTGATCGCTGCACTTGTCGCGAGCCTCGACAACAAGAGCGCACTGTCTCTGCTAACGATACTATGGAGTTAATACATCTTACTTAACATAATACGCAGGACGTGGGATGTTAAAAAATTCAGTTTGTAACTTCCCATCGCATTAAAATACTTTACAGTCATACTTGATGCAATACTTATTATTGGTTGTCTCTCTAATGTTAATAGTATTGATTCAGATTGTGCGTGAACACGAAAGCACACACACACACACACACACACACACACACACACACAAACAGTCATTGATTCGAGTGGGGGTGACAACTACTGTGTGTTGAACAACACATGCACCAGTCATTTCCTCAGATGGCTTCGAGTGGATGAGATTTTTCAATTACTTTGCATTGCAAGAATTGTAAGGAGGGGACTGAAAGTAAATGGACTTGCTGTATGCTAAAGACCTGCGACAAAGCAAAGCTTGACCGATTATCAGACAATTGTCCACATGGGTTTTGTGGACGAGTATACTTTTAGTAACCAACCGACCCACGATCATTATGTAAGATTTCTCGAGGGCGTAGGGGAATTGATTTCATTAAATCGTCGACAGTGTAGCGTGATGGTTTACTTCCCACCATACGTTTTTTATATTCGTCCAAAGGTCCCTTGCATTTGTAGGGACACATGGCAATGACCTTGTTACCTCTGCCCACATATTCTCTATCTGGTTGATGTTCGGTGATCGTGGAACAAACGGCAACAGCTTTATCTTCTCTTGGCCCTGAAACCAATCTCGCACTGCTCTGCTATGATGGATGGGTCTCTGCTCCTGTAAATAATCTGTTATCTCGTTAATTCATATATTTTTATTTAAATAACGTATTTGTAATAAGCACATTGGATTATTATTTTCCACAGTGTTTAAGAATTCATTCCCTGTCATAGATAAGTGACCTGAATTCAACAGTCCGATTAGGAATGTGGTTCACCCAGCCTATCAGATGATGAGCGTCGTAGTCGGATATCCAAATTAAGACTGACTGGCTGAATCCGATTAGGACGATCTTGTATCGAAATGAAATTACAGAAATCGGATAATTTGAACGTTTGTATTGCAACAATGCTGCGCACATAAATTCCTATGATGGAGTAACAGCTAGCAACTGTCTAAGAAAAAAGGGAGAAATATGTCGACTAGCAGCAATGTAACCCATATTTATCTGATGGAAATATTGAATCGAACAATACACATCTATTTCAGTGGTGGGAAGATACTCCATATCAGATTTGCTGATGACATAATGAAAATAATAATAATAATAAAAATCCCGTGTGTTCGATAGGGGAAACCCTCTTCCATATGGGTGGTACCGAGAAAATCAAATACTTGGGGTGAACTCCGGAACCGCGGGACTGCTACGGTCGCAGGTTCGAATCCTGCCTCGGGCATGGGTGTGTGTGATGTCCTTAGGTTAGTTAGGTTTAAGTAGTTCTAAGTTCTAGGGGACTTATGAGCTAAGATGTTGAGTCCCATAGTGCTCAGAGCCGTTTGAACTTGGGGTGAACCAAATACTAACACAATCCTGAACGGCTACTCAATCCGTTGAACGCAAAATCCAGACACATCTGAGTGAAAATCACCGCAACTCTGGTCACCGTCTGTTATCTCAATGAGATTGGCTGAAAATATTTGCTTCCAAAGCCTTCAACACCCTCTGGTCCTGTCTGGTCCCGGTATCACCCAAGCCAAACCAATGAAACACAAGAATACATGAACTATGCAAGCAAAGGTAACTTTAACCCAGGTGGTACACAACCTGGCCACCGATAGGCGGCAGTTGGATTTTCGCACTCTGGGGAGTCCAGGTTAGCACGGCAGAGAATATCGAAGATCTCTGGTAAATTTCCCTACAAGCAGAAAACATTCATTTGAAAACTAAACATCGATACATTGATCCACACAAGAAACCTAAATAATCTCACAAAAGAAATCGTCCGCCAAAAAATTCTCATCCTTGCTCTTCAAGAACCATGATTAATTGACAATTAAAACTTGCATTACGGAAACCATGGCATCTTCAAGAGCAAAATACACTCCTGGAAATGGAAAAAAGAACACATTGACACCGGTGTGTCAGACCCACCATACTTGCTCCGGACACTGCGAGAGGGCTGTACAAGCAATGATCACACGCACGGCACAGCGGACACACCAGGAACCGCGGTGTTGGCCGTCGAATGGCGCTAACTGCGCAGCATTTGTGCACCGCCGCCGTCAGTGTCAGCCAGTTTGCCGTGGCATACGGAGCTCCATCGCAGTCTTTAACACTGGTAGCATGCCGCGACATTGTGGACGTGAACCGAATGTGCAGTTGACGGACTTTGAGCGAGGGCGTATAGTGGGCATGCGGGAGGCCGGGTGGACGTACCGCCGAATTGCTCAACACGTGGGGCGTGAGGTCTCCACAGTACATCGATGTTGTCGCCAGTGGTCGGCGGAAGGTGCACGTGCCCGTCGACCTGGGACCGGACCGCAGCGACGCACGGATGCACGCCAAGACCGTAGGATCCTACGCAGTGCCGTAGGGGACCGCACCGCCACTTCACAGCAAATTAGGGACACTGTTGCTCCTGGGGTATCGGCGAGGACCATTCGCAACCGTCTCCATGAAGCTGGGCTACGGTCCCGCACACCGTTAGGCCGTCTTCCGCTCACGCCCCAACATCGTGCAGCCCGCCTCCAGTGGTGTCGCGACAGGCGTGAATGGAGGGACGAATGGAGACGTGTCGTCTTCAGCGATGAGAGTCGCTTCTGCCTTGGTGCCAATGATGGTCGTATGCGTGTTTGGCGCCGTGCAGGTGAGCGCCACAATCAGAACTGCATACGACCGAGGCACACAGGGCCAACACCCGGCATCATGGTGTGGGGAGCGATCTCCTACACTGGCCGTACACCACTGGTGATCGTCGAGGGGACACTGAATAGTGCACGGTACATCCAAACCGTCATCGAACCCATCGTTCTACCATTCCTAGACCGGCAAGGGAACTTGCTGTTCCAACAGGACAATGCACGTCCGCATGTATACCGTGCCACCCAACGTGCTCTAGAAGGTGTAAGTCAACTACCCTGGCCAGCAAGATCTCCGGATCTGTCCCCCATTGAGCATGTTTGGGACTGGATGAAGCGTCGTCTCACGCGGTCTGCACGTCCAGCACGTACGCTGGTCCAACTGAGGCGCCAGGTGGAAATGGCATGGCAAGCCGTTCCACAGGACTACGTCCAGCATCTCTACGATCGTCTCCATGGGAGAATAGCAGCCTGCATTGCTGCTAAAGGTGGATATACACTGTACTAGTGCCGACATTGTGCATGCTCTGTTGCCTGTGTCTATGTGCCTGTGGTTCTGTCAGTGTGATCATGTGATGTATCTGCCCCCAGGAATGTGTCAATAAAGTTTCCCCTTCCTGGGACAATGAATTCACGGTGTTCTTATTTCAATTTCCAGGAGTGTACAACAAAAGGTAGCGAAAGGCGCACCAATCTTCGGCATTGCATTTCTCGAACACAGATCTATCAACAACTCCGTCGAAGAAATCACACCCATCAACAATCGAGTTATCGCTATGCTCATTCAGAGCCCCTATAAAAAATATACACTCATAAATGCACATGCACCCACCAACATCGAAAATAAGGAAAACACCGAAAATGTCAAAAAATTGTGGAACACACTCGAAAATACTATGAGCAAAATTCACCAAGATGACGTGAAAATACTAATGGGAGACTTCAACTCTCTATTTGGGACAGAAAAAACCTGTAGAAAAATCATTGGTACAAATTCAACACACCGAAACGCTTAGGCCAACGGCACTCGTCTGACTGACATTTGCCAACAATTCAACCACAAAAGTATGTCTTCCCACTTTAGGAAGTAGCCTGTTCCCAAGAAACATGTTTGGCTACCAGGTGTAAGCTGCTTTCGTAGTTGTGTTGCTCGATTTTCTTACGCTGAGACCGGAAAGTGTCTCAGTTGTTGGCAACAAATTCCAGCAGTGTTGCACACAGCCCTTGGGGCAGAATTCGTAGCCCAAAACACACTTTTGGAGCTATCAGATGTAAAATATTGTAATATTGTAACTTTAATTTGGTATGCTGATGTGTAATATTGTAACTTTAATTTTGTTATGCTGAGATCGGAGCTAATAGACAATGAAAGTGGGTTAAAAGCCGTGATCTGTCTGGGGACGTTAACCGTGGATTACTGGGCAACTGTTTCATCAGATATTTAGTCTAGGTTTACCAACCAGACTAACATTAATGATAATCTTTTAATAGTCATACAAAACCGGTAAAATATATATATAAAAAGGAGAATTTAAATAAAAAGAAAGAAATCAGTTTATATTTGGAAATTTATTTTAAGATTGTTCATTGAAATTTCAGCATATTATACGTGAGTTATAACTGAGCTGGTGCCTTATTTACGATTGAAAAGAATGTGAGATTGTAATCTTACGGAACACATAAAATATGGAGCCAAGATTTGGAAAACTGCATACAACACTCCATTCATAAAATAACACACGAAGAACATTGAAACATAAGCAAGAAGAAATTAACCACAACCAACAGATTCAGTTTTTACCCAAAGAAATTACGTTCATACCACAATCCTGTCCGTCATGTAATTACCACACACTGGTATACTAAATTCATATTAACTCTTTGTGAAGTCTTCGCAAAAAGAATAGCTGAGGGCTACTTTGATGATTACACCACATGCTCCACGTGGTCAACTTGGTTTACACAAAGCGTACAACTCCACAATAATTTTGATAATTAAAATACATTAGATCGAAAAGCAATTGACAAAAGAAAAACCTTGAACTGGTTACTAACGTCTTACTATTAACCTGATGGGTCAAACAGTTATATAAGCACGTGGTACTGGTCTCGCAAAGTACACCCCACGTGGGTTGAACATAAAGAAAAGCATAAAGAAAAGTTGCTATATTAAAAAAAATATTCTCAAGACGAGACGTTATAATCTCACGCACATTCGGATTTAAGATTGATGAACTTAGTTAGAGTTACTGATCAACACGTGGTTCCACATTACTCACAAAGTAGTAACAAAGCAACTACCGAAAAATAATCTGAACTTCACACGATAATTACACTGCGCTGCAATTTAAGATAACATCGGATATTTTAGACCTAAACCCGAAATAAAAGTGATTAAATTTTCAGTTAGGCTGAACTTAAGAAATCCATTGTCCTACGGACTTAACAGACACGCACTTAGCCGGAGATCTTACCACTTCAGGCGCTCGCCACGGCCACCCTGCAACTGCCCTACTGCCGAGCGTGCTTCCTGAGGGTGGGTCACAAAGACCAACGGAAGTGGCCAGAGGGGCAGCTTCCTATACCAACATGACAACGGACGGACAGGACCATACTACGGATAGAAACCTCTTTGCTTTTAGGAAGCGTAGCTACCTGTTCCGACGTTGGTCCTACTGTTCTCTAGCAGACAGCCTTGTCTGCTACCCTCAAGCATGCAACTAGAAATACATATGCTCATTCATCCTCTCACACAAAAGGGAGGGGGATGACAGTATCTTATCACATACAGTATATAAAAGAGAGCGGATGTAGGTTCCGTATGAGACTGTGTGACATGAATTACATATAAGAATTACATATAAACTGTGCTTTAAAGTGTAGTAGTGTGACAGATCGTTCTTGTTTATGTGTAAAAGTAACACGTTCCACTGCTCAGTCTCCTCCCAGATAGTCAGAAACGCCACAGTACATTTAGAAGAGGAATTTATTCCATAAATGGCAACAGATTTAAGAAATTAAACCTGAAAGGAATCCATCAGAGACCTTTCAATATTATGTTCACACTACTCTTTGCTCGAGGTTATGTCTTTTTGAGGGGCTCAGCCTTTCATTTCTTCTTAGGAAGTTAACGATAAAGGCATCATAACACGTCACCAGTAACAGTACTGCATACGAATGCTCAATGAGCGACCTGATGACGTTCAATAATAGTCACTCCGTTGATTTTGGTTGTTTCGAATTAGAGCATGCAGTACTCCTACACCAGACTTCTGAACTTTGCCTGTTGAATGCAAATGTCGCTGAAGTGTTGGCAGAGTGCCAACACCTTGTATTTTGAGGAGGCCGAAATGCACGCTACGCTCACGCAGGATGGCGTGAGGTCTGGAACAGGTCAATGTAATTTAATGTAGCAAATAAAGTACGGAATTGAAGTAATACTTAACTTTATTCCATAATTGGAGAACATAGGTGTTGATTACACAGGCATCCATAGATAAATATTAACTGATACTGGTAATGGCGCCTTGCTAGGTCTTAGCAACAGACGTAGCTGAAGGCTATGCTAACTATCGTCTCAGCAAATGAGAGCGTATTTGTCAGTGAACCATTGCTCGCTAAGTCGGCTATACAACTGGGCGAGTGCTAGTACGTCTTTCTAGACCTGCCGTGTGGCGGCGCTCGGTCTGCTATCACTGACAGTGGCGACACGCGGGTCCGTCGTATACTAGCGGACCGCGGCCGATTTAAAAGCTACCACCTAGCAAGTGTGGTGTCTGGCGGTGACACCACAGTCGCATGACGGTAAAATGGTAATCTATCACATATATCAGTAGTCGAGACTTCCATAATGTGGAAAATCATTCATGCCAGAACGATCTTTGTTGAAACAAGAATATCTTTTTCTGGCGTATTTTTCCCAAATGCACTCGCTCCACACACAATTCAAATCTTTCTAGCTGCCTCCTCTGCATTCACCCCTCTGTTATACCAAAAGTAAACGTTGTGTTGCAGATGTTACACCTATTTCCACTTGCGACTCAATTTTACAATGCTTAACTGTAGTTCATGATTTTCTAGTATGCAAAATCCAATGCTTAACTGCAAGATGATAACTAGAACTTCAAATTCGAAAATGACAGTTGATACATACACTGACAGCGTGGCGCCGCGTTCACATGGGCGGCGCCGGATTTCAGGCGGCGGGTGGCGTCTGGCCGGTGGCCGATAGCCGCTGCAGCGCGAGGAAACGCTCGAGCGTAAGCTGTTCTGATCGCGGCGCAGCCATGAACTGTCCTGCGGAATTGTTTCTGGAATACTGGGTATTGCTGGTGGGTAGAATGTTAAGCGAATTATCTTCGATGTTCAGTCAGACTCATAACATTAGGCCGACTGTGGTAAAAAAAAAAAAAAAAAATACAGTTGAACGAGAACAGGCGACTATAAGTTTAGAGCGCACGACGCTTGCCACTTTTTTTTTTTTTTCGTTATTGATCGTTCTGTTTGGTCGTTGCGGACGTCGCAAGACATCCTGTTCAAGTTCGGTGGTTGATCCTTCCACTCAGTTTTTTTATTACAGAGGCCAACCGGCTCTCTGACCGAACACGCGGAGCTACCGTGCCGGCAGTCACTAGACCATGGGCTCAGGTAGTCCGACAACGTCTCGGAAGTAGACAACACTTCCTCCTAACACTTCCGCATCTTACAGTATTGCCAGATTGTGCATATGGCCGGACTTAGAGTTGTCAGGGGCGGCCAGTTTTATTGGCCACCTTAAGTGAAAGACTCGGACTTAGTCTCTGTGGCGGCCGGCCGGCGGTCAGTTTTATTGTCTAAGACTGTACGTTCAACGACAAGTGACCACATTGCACAAATCAGTGGGGGAATCATCATTATGCTAGTCAGATGCATGTGTGTTTTCTTAATTATTCTCGTACTCATATTATAAAGGCACCATGAATATACACCTTGCACCTGGTACCCCTACAAAGAATAACGTGTTTGCACTTATAGTACGATCCAGTGTTAGAAAATTTCATTCCTTCACATCTGAATTGATTACTCTCTCGAATCTGCACTGTCTTTAATACAACATTAATTCCGTGATTAATTCAAATAGTAACTTCTCATCATGTAAGATACATGTATCAACGGCTGAGTAGATTGTTAGCCAGCAATACAACTAGTAAGTTTATATGTAAACATCTCAACCTGGAGGTGACACACTGGGAACTAAAATCGTTTTATGATATGATCTGTGTGATCTGAGACTGAAAAATACGATTAAGGAATATCATTTACAACACAGACGCTCTCTGTATGATTTCATAAATGGGTCATAGCAAGAAGCACTTTCGAAGACGCTACATCCCATCCTCTCCTCACAGTTCAGGGAATAACAGGACTGTTTTCAGCAGAATAATACAGTGTTGACTAGCTCGGCTTTCACATGCAGATCGGCTTCGTTTCTTTCAAGGATAATGCACTGATTTGTGCAGCGTCGATTCTCATGTGGGAACAACTATAGAATGGTTCTACCGAAAGCAAACTCAACTTTCATGTTAAAAGACCCTTAGTCAGTGAATATTTTTGATAAGTAAAGAATTTCGAGGCATTAATTTTTAATATGCACAGATGGGACCGTCCGTACCTTTCTGTCTCACTTTTGTGCCCTTATCTCACATGATATATACTACCAACTATGAATGAAGGACAACAGAGAGATGCCATAGTTATAGCTTTCCAGAAAACGTTTCACACGGTGCTCCATTGCATTCTGTTAAAGAATGTATGAGCATATGTGATAGCTTCACAGATGTGTGAGTGGCTCGAAAACTTATAGAATCCAGTACGTTGTCCTCTACGGCGAGTGTTCGTCAGAGACGAGGGTGTCGTCAGAGGCGCTCCAGGGAAGTGTGGGACGACCGCCGTTGTTCTCTGTGTACACAAATGATTTGGCGCACAGGATGGGCAGCATCTGCGGTTGTTTGCTGATGACGCCGTGGTGTACGGTAAGGTTCCGGAGTTGGTAGGCTGTGGGAGGATACAACATGACTTAAGCAAAATCTCCAGTTCATGTGATGAATGACAGCTAGCTCTAAATATAGAGAAATGTAATTTAACACGTATGAGTACGATAAACAAACCAGTAAAGTTCTGATAAGCATTAATATTGTTCTGCTTCACACAGTCAAGTCGTTTAAATTTCTAGGCCTAACGTAGCACATCGATATGAAATGGCGTGAGAGTGTGAGGATGTGGCAGGAAAGACGAATGGTTGATTCCGGTTTATTAGGAAAAAACTAGGAAAGTGTGGTTCATCTATAAAGAAAGAATACTTATAGTACGTTAGCGCGACCTATTCTTGAGTACCGATCGGGTGTTTGGGATAGGTACCAGGTCCGACTAACGCAAGACATCGAATTAATTCAGACGCGGGCAGCTAGATTTGTTACCGGTAGGTTCGATCAAGACGCAAGTGTTACGGAGATGCTTCGGAAACTCTAGTGGGAATCCCTGTAGGAAAGGCGACGATGTTTTCGAGGAACACCACTGAGAAAATTTAGAGAACTAGCATTTGAAGCTGGCTTCAAACTACTCTGTTGGCTCCAACATACACTGCGTGTACGTATCACGAAGATAAGATAGGAGAAATTAGGGCTCATACGGAGGCGTATAAACACTCATTTATCCCTCGTTCTACTTGCGAGTAGAACAGGAAAGGAAATGGCTAGTTCTGACAGAGGGTAACTTCCGCCATGCGCCTTAGAGTGGATTGCGGAATGGCAGTGAGATGTAGATAGGGTATTGTCGAGTCTTGACAAACACCGGTTCCACATTTTTATTAATAAAATGTGGGTTGCGCGTCGATGAGGCTGGAGAAGAAGAGAAATTGCCAGCATCACCATTACTTCCAGATATCAGTCGTCCAAGCCCACCTTACTCGATTTCAAGTATGAATAAAATGTGATGTGATACCTTAACTAGTGGCCACATTCAATGCCTCCCACTGCCAGCGCCACTGGTTGAGGAGAAAGCTGAACGTCATACCGCGAGCGCCAACAGAGACAGACATAGAGGTAACTCTGCAACAAAGCAGCGGGTAGGCCGGCAGGTGTTCGCCGCTCATTTAAGAATGGACACCTTGCGAAAAACCTGACGCACAATGAGAAACACGTAAAGGACAATGCAGACCCCTGCAGACACTAAGATAAAGCATGGACACAAAAGTGTTAAGAATACATACGTGAAAGCGTGCTAAACTCCAGGCAGCCAGCAGTCATTTTGCCTTACCTTAAAAAGTGAGACATGTGCTGTTAATTGACAGACCCATGTAGGCACTAGGATGGAGCGTAGGCACAAAATGCCTAGAATTCGCACAGCGAAGAATGTGAAACTGTGGAACAGTGGAAGAGGT